>NC_077244.1:56980236-57285705 GCF_947179165.1 Solanum dulcamara | reverse complement strand
AAAGTTTCTTATTAACCTTACTCTTTGACGAACTAATAGTAATACATTCGGGCTTTTCATTTTCACTGACTGGAGATAGAGGGTATGCATGTAACTCAAAACTCAATCTAGAACATACAATCAGAGGACTATCAACACATCTAATGGAATGATTAAGCCTAGGGCTTTTTCTGGTGGGGTGGTTTCCATAGTATGTTTTCTCATGAACTTAGTGAAAAAATAAAATATGAGAATGGTGAAAACTTCAATAACTCAATAATAGAGAAATTATATATTTCACTTAGAAATTACGGAAGTAATTTGTAAAAACAGAGAAACCAACAATGTAGAAATCAATTTTTTCACCTTGGAATTATCGAATCAACCTGTAAAGAGAGAGAGATTTATTTACAAAAGTAAAAGATATGATTAGATGGAGGTAAATAGTGGGTAGAGAGAAAAATATCAAAGTAAAAGATTTGATCGAGGGATACATTCATAGGCTGATATTATTGTATATACAATTAAACAGAAAGAACCCTATAAAAATGTATTTCTGATAGAGAAGCCAAAAAGACAATAATTATCAATTTTTTAAAAATCGAAACATAATCAATAAATAAGGAACAAACAATGGCTCATAATAAAATACGAAAAAATTATTCTATTATTATATATGTAATTAGAAACTTAATTTTGTAAATAAAAGAAAGTATATGTATATATTGTTAATATGTATCTTAAATTGAATATTCTTGTAATTTTTTCATATAAAAAATATAAAAAAAGTTATTTGTATCTTCATCGCATTCCAAGTTCACAGTTGTTTTTGATGTTCCACATTCCTGGTTAAAACTTACAAAGTTTATTAAATTTATATTTCTTAAAATATTTAAGTAAGGTTGTCATAGACAGTTTTTTTTTTAAAAAAAAAGTGGACTATACTGAATAGTGAATACGTAGGTTAAAAATAAACTGTTATAAAAAGTAAAATATAACATAAAATTTAATTCCAAATAAAACTTATCTAAATAGTAAAATATTATTATAGAGGGTGTTGTTATAGAAAAAATTGTACTTTTTTAATTGTTTAACTTGGTCCGAAATATCTAACAACTTGTTTAGATGGTTGTTACCTATAATTTCATAACGTATCGTAATATTGTATCACATTATTTTAATAATATAATATATTTGAATAGATTTTATCAGTTCCATCATCAACAATCTGAAGCAATATCATAAAAAAAAAAGAAGAAGAGGATACAAGGTAAGAGTTATTATAAACAAAGTATGATAAAGGATAAAATAAAATTATTAAATAATAAATAAAGGCAAAAGAAGAAAAAAAATAACGATGTGATCAACCAAATCGATTACTACACTTTCGCCGTTACATAACATAGAACTTAACGATACAATTGAGTAATCAAAATAAACATTGTACAATACAACAAGGTAACAACCACCCAAACAAGACTACCCCATATGGGAAGCTTTTTACACGACAAACTTTTGTTCAACACTACTCTCTTTTACACCACTTTGGCTACTTGGCAACGTACAGTGTTTGCACGAAACCTGTTCTAGTGCTCTAAACAAGTACAGGAACATTAATTTTTCCTTCACTTGTACGATGTGTTTCAGTCGAGTTAATTGTTTTTCTTCCTGCTCCAGATACCAGAGAGATCCATGTAATAAGTTAAGTTGGCTTCCACAACTGGGCTGCAAGGAAATACACATTCAAAAATCACGTCATCATCGTAAACAATTATACACTCAATAGGACCAAAGTGAGCCAAGGAATCATCCAATCATCCACAGTTCATCTATTCAATTTTTACCCGGGCAATTTCAGGGCTCTGAACCTCCTAAGCTCATTTAGAACTCAACTCATCAAAGGGCTCTGGCAAGGCCTTAAACATATCGCGCCATATTTAGCATAAATAGCCCAAAGAACCAGAGGACACTAATAGAGTAGAATTGATACAGAAAATGCATATAATCGACCCCAGCTCATTTGACATTTCATTAGTTGATAAATTCAGTCACCTTTTAATAAGTAATTCTATATCAAATGTTTTCAAACTAGTACCCAAAATGGAAGTTCTCTTACCAAATAGGAATCAGCTGTGCAAGTAGCCTAAAACAGCAGAAACAATATGCAAAGAACCAGTGACTACTATAATTCTAGGTTGTTCTCCAGTTCTTTCATTGAGGATCTTAAAACCAGCTCTCATGCAAGCCAATAATGATCCCTCCGCAAGTAAAATGCTTTGAGATTCCATCATCCCTGCAGTTTGAAGTGATTGATCCTCACTATCTGCAACTTTGAGGTCAAGAACTTTCATATTCATCTCTCTCGAAGCATTAACCCAAGCACATTTCAATGAAGATGCAGAAGCCATTCTTGATTTAGCACCAGCGATGTCGACTTCTGTAGAAAATACAGCATCCAAATCCCCAACTGCCAAAAGAATGGCTCTGTCTTAGTGGAGCCATTTATCATACAACAATCACATACCAAAAAACATGTAGAATACAAGTATAATGTTCGAAACAAACACTCTAATATTAGAAAGCTGAGAATTCACATTTCATTTAGAACTCACATTAGTTGTTTGTATTAGTAACTAAAAAAAATGTAAATGGCCAAAAGTAAGGAGAGAGTGAACAACGTTATATTTGGAAAGTTTGCTGCTTGAGTACTCCGTATGTCTCAATACCAATTCCTTTGTTTCCAGTTTTAGACGTTTTAAGGAGATATCTATCTTCCTAAAATTGAACAGTTATAAGTTGTCTCATACCAAGAGAAGCTAAATAGATTGACCTTATAAACTTTCCTACATGGAAAGAATCTGATAACCCATATTAGGCTCAACTTGTTACATAGAAAAATGCACAAATAGAGCAAGAAGTCATTTTGATTAGAAGATTGTGAATACTCCTTTTCTGATTGATTGAAAGTGGCAAGGAAATACAAGCAAAAACTTTGTTGGCTCAAGAAGCAACTGAGGAGAGAGAGAGTAGAAAAGGATATACAACTTCTTTTTTAACAAGAGAAGGCTGTGCAACTAACAGGAATACAACATCTTCGTCGAGCCAAACGAATATTGATTGGATGCTCTAAGGTGATATGTTCTTTAACCTTAAAACCTAATAATGAGGTTTCAAAAGTTTGTGCCTCAGGTAGGTAAAAAAATAATAATAATAAAGGTCACATCCCAAATTTGTCTTTGAAATCAAACAATTAATCAACCATGCCACAAATCCAAACTAGTTAAAGTTGGTTGTCTGAATTCTTCATAATCATTCAGCTCTATTTGGGTCTATTCCATTCCGAAAATAAATAATGTCGTTTAAGACAAATTACGAGCTTTTGAACTAAGATTATCTAAATATCGCACTTATCCCTAGAGTAACATACAAAAGATCCAGACAAAAAAAACTCCCATTAAGACCAAACCTATTTATCCGAAGTTCGCAAAGGGACAATTCTTGTTAAGACCAAACATAATGTAAGCATAATAACTACACCTTTATCTCAAGTAGTAGCTGTCATCTATATGAATTACTTTACTGCATTTGTATTCTGTTTTTAGCTAAGTTCACATTGACTTAGAAAGGTAGTAGTTCTTTTCAACAGTTCCGTTCCATGTAATTTTAGGTTTACCCTTTTTCTTTTAGCACCTTCAATTATCATACACATCTCCTCGCCAGACACAGAATATGAAGTCTATGTAGGACATAACAAAATCATCTCAGACAACTTTCTCCCTTATATGCACCGTGTTTGCCACTTGAACCCTTTATCATACGTCATCATTTCTAATACTGTTCAATCTTTATGACCACACATTCATCTTTAATATCCATTTTTATGACACTCATCTTATGGATATTTAGGTTTAACGACCCAATATTTGCTGTAACATTCTCGCAGTCGCAAGACTAGTTCATTTCATCCATCCAAATTTTAACTTATGCCATCCCTTTTTAGCACCTCCAACTATCATATCGTCACACTGAAAGACTGCATATGAGGTCTATCAATGTGGGACATAACAAAACCATCTCAGGCAACATGCTCTTAATATCCTCCACATGATCCATTTGAACCCTCTATGGGATGTTATCATTTCTTATATTCTTCAGTCTTGGCTCATCTTTAATGAAGGCAAATCTATCTTTTAACATCTGCATTCCATAAACAATATATCTTGTGGATATGTTACGCTTGGAGACCCAATCATTCGTAGCCATATAACATCGTTGACTCATAAAGTTTTAAGTATCTTTTTATCACATAATATTCTCGTAAGACGCCTCTAGCCATTATTTTTTAACTCTATGTTTTGCCTGTTCATCTATCATGCCATTCTACTCAAAGACTAAGTCCAAATGTCCGTATTGTATTCATTAGGCATCACAATTCTGTCTAATCTTACTTCACCTTCATTCTTCTTATAAGGGTTTAAACTTGCAATGTATCATGTCTAACTTCTATTTGTCCTAAGACATTGCTCTCTAGAGTACTTCTCTATAGTTTCAAGTCTTCATTAAGAACTCTAAAGAATTAATAGTTTTGGGACAAGTATTTAGTTGCAAAGTAACGGTAGCAAACGCGCAAAAAGGGTTAAATTGACAACAAAACTATTCCACAATTTTCAGGTTATACCTATGCTATAATTGAAAAATTAAATGGGTACATGATCTAAGAAATCACCAACTAAAAAAGGATATGGATACGTGAAAAAGAAATTCAAAATTGGTCAAACCTGAGAGTAGCTCTCTTGCAAAACCTAGATGGTCCTTGTCATTCGCCATAGCAACCACGACAACCAATTTTGCCTTTGGAAATGTCATCTGCAACGTGTTTGCCAAAGCCCTGGCAGATTCCTTCGTATGTGCTGAAAATGTTTATTCATTATCATGTTATCCAAGTCCAAGAGACAGACAATTACAACTCTTGAAAACAGATATAAAACACTGTATTATCCATGTCTATATGTAACACATATATACACACGTGCACAAGTGCATGACCAACAATAAGAACATCAGGATTCAACCTCCATCAAGTAGTATAGTTGCCCCAGATACTCCAAGTAAATTAGCTTCTTCTGAAGACAATATTTGGGTTCTCCCTTGCAAAAATGCGCTCTCCAGACCAGTACGAATAGATCCACTGGACAAACTCCATCCTGGCATTTAGACGCATTACAAGAATAAAGTTAAAAAAGAAAGTTGATCATATTATACAAGCAAATTATCAAACTACTTCAATCAAGTACCTGACATTGTCAATGTAAACTTTGTAGTTAAAATGACTTATATCCATTATTAGATGATTACAATCTACTTCTAGTAAAACGGAAGAAATCTTATGAAGCTTTAAGATTAACTCCACGTTCATCCTTTTCCGAATCTACTAGAGTCAATCAGGAGAAATCATCCCAATTAGAGGTAAACCCACAACTGAAAAGAGGAAATACCAAATTAATGTGGTCAAGCATGTGTTGGTAGCTAAATACCCCTGGAATAATTCTAGCGGTTAAAGGTAAAGCCTGACCTAACTGCTATTAATGTAACAGAGTAAGCGAGATTTGCCAAGATAAATCCTTCAAATCAACAATATAAAAAGCGAAAAGCTTTGAGATGAGTGCTCTATTTCATGGAGCAAGCTGTAAGCCCAATGATTTATGCAGTTTTAGTGTCCTGAACGCCATAAAAATATGTCAAATCAGTAAAGCATAACAGAATAAAAGGTTGAATACCTATCAAAAAGAATAATACAAGGCTATATAGTCTCCATAATGCATCAGCTAATCCGTACTGTTAGAGAAACATCGTAGCTTAACTGGCAAGAAAGCTTTATCTACTTTTCCTTATGAGTATGCACACGTGATAAAGGTTTCAAGAAGTGACATTAGAAAGCCATTCCATAGTATAAATTAACTGAGCACTTAACAAACTCGGTTAATGTTTCTCATGACTAGAAAACAAGGTTATATGATTTCAATTTCCATCAGAGTCGAAAATTTATTAATTTGCAAGAACTAATTTTGAAGTAAGAACAAAAGAAAAATTTGAGTCTTTACCTTGCTTATTAAGGCATAATGCTGCACATGTGGCAGTTACAGCATTCTGAAGTTGGTGAGCTCCAAGCATGCGTAATTTCACACCTAAAAGTTCAATAGACTGCACTATTTATGAAAAAGCAATTAATAGCTTGTTATGTTGTTAGAAATTGAACAAGTTTCAAAAAGCCCAATTTGCATTCTATGAACCACAAATGAATATCAGTATATACCAGATCAAAGTCCTTCTCAATCTGGAGCACTATATCACATAATTGCCGTGGTATGCCATTCACTTCACAGAAGCCTCTCAAAGAGCTTCTATTTCCAGGATCAGATGCTGATACCACTGGAGAAGACATAGAAGATGCTTTTCTACGAAGAATGCACTCAATGGATGGAATGAACGGACCTCCTATAACCAGCTGAAATATTGAATTGAAGCAAGTCAAGCATAGTTGATCCAATAGCAAGTAAAATAATTAATGATAATTTTTTAACATAACATACTACACAGACAACATTAACAGGTTAATCATCTTTACCATCTCATCGAAGTTTGAGGTTAGAACTAGCAGACTACTACCCTAAATAAATACAACCATTATAAGGCATTGGCTGTTTTCCCAGTGTCTGAAAGCACATATGTCTAGATAACCCTAAACAGAAAACATCAGATCAAACACAATTTCAAGAAAAAAAATTCATCTTCAAATATATCCAATGGATAGGTGAAGGAAAGACCACCTAACTGGACGCCCATTTTTAACTATTCCTGATTTTGCCACTGCTATACTTTCCAAAGAGCCCCCAAGAGCATCCAGATGTTCCTCGCCAATAGAAGTTATGATTGATATAGCAAGATCAGGACCCGAAATAACATTAGTGGCATCTCGTGCTCCACCCAATCCAGCCTATACGGTAGGGGAAAATATAAAATGTGAGTGTACACACGAGTGGAAAGAAAACTTTGGACTTTGGAGGAAAAAGAAAAGAAAAAGAAGAAGGAAGACCAAATATCTAATATAGTGTAAAGATTATTTGTTTAAAACACCAACTATGGTGGAAAGAACAGAGGAAGTGGGGAAAAAAAGAGTACAGCTATTGTAGAGAAAAGAGTCAAGTCAATGTGTTCAACCTCCACAACTGCAATTTCCGTATTTTCTTCAGCAAATAGGCTGAATGCAATAGCAGTAAAAACCTGACATTTTAAGAAAAAGAAGAAACAAATTAGACAAGACCATATACAAAGCAGACCAAAAATGAGAATTAAAGAGTAATTTGGAGAGAGCAAATTCTTGTAACTATAGAAATCAAATCCAGAAATGGAAACTGTTAAGATAACTCCAGAGGAGAAAAGCATCAAGGCATTTTCACTGATGAGTGACGACTAATCGCAAACCATCTTTCAATCAGTTATGTATTGCAAGCTGAATGGAAGGGAAAAGAACCTCAAAATGACTGAGACATCCATTCTCAAGTTTCACTGCCCTCTCAAGAACCTCCCTCCTTGTATTGAAATGATGATTCAATGCCTTGGCTGATACTGGGTCACCCCACCTTCCCAAGGTTATGCGTTCCCTGATAGTCTGTATATGTGGACTGCTCATATGCAACAAATCAACTAGTCATACAAACTACATACAACGTGCCCAGCTATAAATAAGTAGTTAAGAATGTTACTGATAAAACATGTTTGACAATACCTAGTATAGACACCAACAGAATAGCCTTCTGCCCTCAGTATAGTGGAGAGGAATGCAGCTGTTGATCCTTTTCCTTTTGTTCCAGCAATATGAAGAGTCTACAATAATTTGCAAGGAAACTGAACACAAAACTACAAATTGAACTGAATATAGAAAAATAGAGAAGGAAATCTGACCTTAAACCTAGATTGGGGATTACCCATGAGTCCCATCAAGCGTCTCATTCTTCCTAGATCAAAACCATCTTCGGAATCTGTTCCTGCGCCTTTGGGAACCCCTGATTTCTCGAAGTTGTTGAGACTGTCCAAAAATTCCATCAATTCGTCTAATTGTGGGTCCTCTCGCAAAGTGGACAAGGAATAACGGGTATTGTGGACAAGTCCAGTAACTGAGCAGAGCATACTTCTCTGAATTGAACGAGTGAATCCACAGAGAATGCTAAGATTTTTCATTTTTTTTTGGTTTCTCACACTAGATAGATTGCTTCTCTTTCTGAAACACCACAAATCATTAAAAACTGTTTTTAAATTAAACTTGAGGGAGAGTTTGATTTTAAAACCCTATTATTTCATAGGGAAAAGGTCATCTATGAAAAAAACCTCATAAATATCATTTTTTTATCTTTTGGTTTAAAAATATACTTAATCACACCCCTAACCAATCGGAAATGACATAAAAATACCCTTCTTTCACCTTTTGATCTAAAAATACCCTCAATGTTTGTTATTGGTTCAAAAATACCTCTTCTTCTACCTTTTAGGTTAAAAATACCAACAACCTTTGTTATCTCTTTATATTTGTGGACAATATTGTACCAGCTGACAAAAAACAAGAAAAAAAACAACCCCATATAATCAAAAAAAGGAAATTTAAGCTGAGATTGAAACAATTCATGCTCAATTATTCAAGAAAGACTAAAAAGGGCAGCTAAAGAAACAAGCTTTACCTGGAGATAGCAATTAGAGGGGGATTAGCAGGGGAGAAATTGGGAAATGCAAATGAGGGTCTAAATAGAAAGCTGCTGCTCTCACAAGAGAGCACTAGGCTTTGCATTCTTGAAAAATTCCACCAGAATTCAGGAACAGAAAGAGTGATTTTTAAGAAAGATAAGGAAGAAATAAAAGAGGAGTGGACAGAACAAGGACAATCATTAAAAACTGTTTTTAAATTAAACTCTCCCCTCAAATTCTTTTATCCTAATTAAAATTTTAAAATATCTATTATACCCTTTTATTATCAATTTTTTTTACTTTTTTAGAAATCATGATATTTTTATTTTTTTTATTTAATTTAATAATTTTTTTATAAAAGCATAAACATTATTTTTGGACAAAAAAATAAAAAATACTACTTAAGTATATAAGTTAATGATATTCTATAATGAAGTAAATTAGCATAATGAGAAAATTAATTTTATTAATAATAATCAAAACTCTAATATTTATTTATACAAGTGAAAATATCAAAGAATAATAACTATAGAAATATATTTCAATGTAGGAAATACAAATAATTATGGACAAATTTTTAAAGATTGTATTATTTAGATTTTAAATTATTTTAGATTATAATTTATGTAATAATCCATCAATGTCAATCAAAATTTATTTATTTATATAGAAGAGAATACTCACCGCCATTTATATTACTTGACTCTCATTCTAAAAGTAGTTGTTTTAATTTACTTGTATAATTTATGAAATTTAAGAAATTTTTACTATCTTTTTATTTCTACCCTTAATATTAAATAACTGCATAAAATAGTAATAGTCAAATTTAAGGTTTCAAAATATTATTAGTAATGTTAACTTAGTAAAATACACCTCTAATTAATTTTTTAAGGGGTGTCATATATATCAAGAAGAGTCAAGTAATATGAAACGCATAGAGTAAAATAGTGGGAAAAAGAAAAAATATATGTATACATACATATACACACACTTAATGCATATTATATTGAAATAACGGCCATAAGAATAATATTAAATTTTGTTATAAACTCTTAAAACTATTATTCTACTTATAATGTTAAAGAACTTAAAGAAAAAGTTATAAATATATATGTTAAAAAGTAAATTATATATAATATAAAGTGATATTAAATAGATGTGATATAACAAGAGTAAAATGGACAATACATGGAATAAATGGGGAGTTTGATTATTGTTCAAAGTTGAGGGAGAGATTGATTTTAAAAGGGGTAAAAATGACTTTCACCCTATTATTTTATAGGAAAAAGGTTTATAAATACCCCTCATCTATGAGAAAAAACTCATAAATATCTTTTTCTATCTTTTGGTCTAAAATACTTTTAGCCCATTTTTTTGGCTCAAGAATACCCCTAACCAATCGAAAATGGCTCAAAAATACCCTTCTTCCACCTTTTGATTTAAAAATACCATCAATCTTTGTTATTGGTTCAAAAATACATCTTCTTTCACCTTTTAGTCTAAAAATACCATCAACTTTTGTTATCTCTTTATATTTGTATATCTAATATTTATGATTTTAATATCGTTTAAACTTTTATCATATAAAAATCTTAATTTTATTATTTGAACTAAATTAATTTTTTTTGTAAATAGTAATTTTTTACCCGACTAAAAGATTAAAATCGATTAGAGAACTTCTACTTAAAATTTGAATCAATAAATAGTTACATATTTCTTTTTAGTATTCAAGATAAATTGTAAGTCTGTGAAATATTGATTAGAATGTGTAATCTCCAATATGATTTTTACTCGACTAAAAAAATTAGTAAATAGACATCTTATTAGAAAATCTTCTACTTATAAGTTGAATTAATAAATAATTATTTTCTTTAGTGTTGAGGATAAATCGTTAAGTCTATAAATATATTAATTAGCCAAATTTAATCTTTTTCCCTTTAATCTCTGTTACTAAAAAGTTTGATTACATAAAGAATTTTTTTTTGATTTTTAATATAGTTAGACTTAAATATTTTAAATATTTTGGGATAAGCTAATATTAAGAATTTGAATAAATAAAAAATTATCTTTTAGAACAAATAAAATAATTAATTAATTAATAAAAGAATTTAATTCAATTAAATTTGGGTTGATGGTATTTTTAAATTAAAAGATGGAAGGAGGGGTATTCTTGAACCTAAAACAAAGGTTAAGGGTATTTTTAGACCAAAGGATGGAGGAAGGGTATTTTTGAGTCATTTTCAATAGGTTAGGGGTATTCTTGAGCCAAAAAAAATGGATTGAGGTATTTTTAGATCAAAAAATGGAAGAAGGGTATTTATGAGCTTTTTCCCATAGATGAGGGGTATTTATGAGTCTTTTCCCTATTTTATAATGGTTAACCGCACCGCGCAAATTTTCTATATTTATTTTATATAATAAAAGAAATTAAAAAATTGCAATACCCAAAACAAAAAATATAGCCTAAACTTCATATATATCCACACAGAATTTTCAGATGAAATGCATAGGAGGTGTAATTCTAAATTCAAGAGAGGAAGTAGAAGTCATATTCAATTCACACATCTACTAATTAATTAACTTCTTGTACAAAAATTAAACGAATTCTTCTTCGAACAGAAAGTTGAACAGAGAAAGGACTAACTGAAAATGGATAACTTATATAAAAAGTAATAAATGCACAAGAGAGCTCAAATATCAATTTTGTATAAAAACTGAATAAATCAAGCGGAAAAGGAATACCAATAATTTCTAAATTAGTGTGTGGGTGAATTTTGATTTTCAATAAAGAATATGAAGAGTTAGGACAATAGATGATAATAGCTGTGACTTTTATTCTCAAGATAATAACTGTGACTTTTATTCTCAACTAATACTCCCTCTATTCCATATTAAGTAAATTTGTGAGACAATATACGCCTATTAAAAAAATTAAGACATAAATTGAACATCATTTTTCACTTTTTCCCTTTTAGTTATTTTCAAACGATTCTTGAAAAATATAAATAATTCAAAGCAAACCCATAAACATGATCAATAAAGTCTCTTGAAATTATCTGTCACGACCCAATTCCTTAGGTCATGATGACACCTACTATAACCCACCAGTAGGTAAACCAACTCGTCAATTCGGAACTTCAAGTAATGGGTTTGAAGACACAAACTAAACAAGTGTGACGAATTATAAAGATAGGCAGAAAGAATAAGCGGAAGTAAACCAAAATATGATATAAACAACTAAAGATCCCTCCCAAAACTTGAAAGTCACAAGTACAGAGCTGCTACAAAATAAAAGACGAGTACAAGTTCCGAAAGTAGACCAAAAATATATATAACAACTGACTAGTCTCAAAAGGCAAAAGACGGGGTCATCCATACTGAAGGAGACAGGAATGATCCAAAAACGCATAAGTGCTCACCCTAGTCTACGAAGTTGACTGCAACAGGCTCGATCTATCCACGACGGTAACTTGTGCTCGATCCTGCATCACGAAAATAGATGTAGAGTGTAGTATGAGTACCAAGATAACAGGTACCCAGTAGGCATCATAGGCCGAATGAGCAAAAAAGGTAAAAACAATATGAAAAAGAGGAATAGCCTAAATAAGAGTCAACATAAGCATAAAAAAGAGAAAAGAGTACTACCTATGAGAACTATAGCTAACTATACCCAACTGGGCCCCCATAAGCCTAGTCGGGACACTCGTGCGCAAGTTAAATAAAAACCCGGACAAACCCCCATAAGGCCGCCGAGTACACAGAATAGCTACAACTACCAAGGCTAGGAACCAAGAATCTACGATGTTAGGAGCCGAAGTACTATATCATTTCCAAACCCAGAATCTTTAAGAGTCAATCGATTTAGAGGTGACTTAGGGGTCGAGGCTGAGACTGGGACCCAAATGCTCATCCGAATGTTCAAAGTGGCCAAAGCCGGGAATGGGTACCCGGATGCTTGCCATAATACATAAGTGCGGTCGAGGTCGAGACTGGGTATCCGGATGTTCGCCGTAATACATTGGTATGATCAAGGCCGAGACTGCGTACCCGGATGCTCATCATACTAGCAAGCCGGTAAATGCCGGGGCTGAGTACCCGAATGCTCCCCGATAATTTAGAACGGAGGCCGGGACTTGGTACCCGGATGCTCACAAATAATTTATCCCATGATGCCAAACATTCTACTTCCCAACTAGAATACAACAGTACCAATTTTTTTTTCCAAATGAGTCAACCGATATGCCGCCAAAATTAGAACCGGAGCCAAAGTCAATGATCACGAAATCTAGTGTGGCCGACGCATCACGAAAGTCATGATTATACTGATTTATGGATGAGGATATTTTTAAGAGTAAGGGTAATGCCTAACTAAGGCCAAACTACCAGGCACTAGCCTGCTACACCATTCTACAATCTAAGTCCACTGGAACGACGTCAGGGCATCTAAAGCAAGTTTACATCATATACTAAAGCCAACATACTCCACAGTATCAACAACATGCTCATTTAACTCTCCTTATAATACTAACAAATAACGACAAGATACACATGCTTCTAAATATCCGAAAACCCCGATAACAAACCTAAAGCATGATTTCTAACACCTAAAATATACAATCAAACTACCCAATCCGAATTCCAACTATTTCAACATGCTTTCACACATTCCAGCTCAATCTAAACAAAAGTAAAATCATAGCCTACATGTAGGCTAAACACGCGGGCTCCAAATCACTGTGCCAGAGTTTTTCCTTTCTGAACTACCTCGGAATGTTGCCACACTGTCAAAAACAGAACCATGATGTCAATACGGTCGTTTAGACACTAATTTCATAATTTTTGAAGACGGACTAATTTTGGGGTCTAAAACGAGAATTATGGGACCCGCATACGAAATTCCGGGTTTGACCTCCCAAAATAGGTTCCAAACCTCACTCCGAGCTCACAAATCAAATTTATAACATAATTCGGGGTGGAAAACTAAGCGGGACGAGCATGCAACCAAAACTCATAAATTTTGACTAAAGAACCAAAAATGGCAGCATCAAAATCAGCAAATTCTGAAAAAATGAGACTCTTTCAACTCAAATAAATTATATTATGATGATCCTTGCGAAAAATCCCATAATCTAGCCTCAAGAATCACTCAAAACGGAGTTATATTGACCAAGATACACTCTTTCAAAATTCAACAAAATTTCATTTTGAAAATGACTAAATCAGTAACCAAAAATGTATTTTTACCTCAAACGAAGCTTCCCCTCACGTTTCTGAGATCACCACAAGATTCCTCACGAAATTCTCTTAAATTTTGACCCTTGAATCACTAAAATCGGATTTATATAGGTCAAAAAATAATTTTTCAAAGTTCTTCAAAAACTCAATTCGAAAATGGACATTGCTACAAATAAAATCATGATTTTTACCTGAAACAAATGCTCCAAATAAGTTTTTAATCTCTCCAATGCGTTCTCCATGAAAAATCGCACAAGTTTGCCTTTTGAATCACATAATTGGAAGCCCTAATACTCAAGTTATGGAGTTTTAAAGTTGGAGAAAATGTCCCCAAAAAAGGCTGCTGCTGCTGTAATTTTTTTCAGATATTGGAAAATCCAAAATCTCCGATGGGTTGCTCGAAATTCGTTCAGAATCCGATAAAAATAAATTAGATATGTTACCCCCACTAAATTCGACATTACGGACTCAATGACGCATTCAGAATTCTCATACGATATTATTTTAATAGAAAGTGGATCCCACACCCAAGAGTCATTTTAAGCCACATTCCACAACGGGCCTCAATATTAGTCCGGAAGCCTCGTAAAGAGAACGAAGGGTCGTTCTAGACCAAAATCAATATTCTAGAACTAACCGCACAATTAGAATTTTTATTCGAGCGCGTTTTCCAAGAATGTTGACCAAAGTCAACCATAAGCTAACTTTCAAAGTCAAAAACGTTAAATGACCCCAAACTCGTATCGATTGCCTCGATAGTCATTCCAACAGTACCACTAGCCTAATTTGGTCATTTTGGAGCTGATGGAACCATCAGAATTTGAATTCGAGATCTCTTTGACCCAAAACTCAAAAAGTCGCAACTAGACCAACTTAGGCCTTCAAAATACCAAAACGGACTTGGGACCTCTAAAAATTCAACCAACACTTCTTCTAGACCAAAAACCATCTTCCGAATCCAACGGAGTTGTCGAAATTCCATTCTGAGCATCAAAACTCTAAAAGTTTACCAAAGTCAAACCTGGGCTTAAAATTCCTTAATTTCTCAACTCAAAGCCTCAAAACTTCATTACAACTCCAAAATTGATTCCGTAAAGTCTCCTAAGCCAATTTTGATATTTCGGAGCTTTTGAAATACACGAAATTCAATTTCGAGACCTGTAGCTCTGATTGACCCCAAATACCACTTTTTAATACTTCAAACTTATGAAAACTTAAAATTTCCAAAGACTTAACTTTTCATAAAATTTTTTAAAAATCAACACTCGGTACCAATCAGAAACGACTCGAGGCATCTAAAGGGAGGGTTAAAATGATCATTTTACAAAAAATTCAAAAATGACATTCAGGGTCATTCCATATCACCTAGAAAGCAAAAATGAAAGAAATTTTTAACAACTCTCTTGAACTTTGAACAATTACTTATTTTAAACATTGAAAAAAAGTCAAATTATTCACTTAATATAGAATAAAGATAGTAAGATAAATCAAAATAATAGGAAAAAGGTGGAAAAATAATTTTAAAATGTGGTTTTTGGCTGGTGCAATATTCTTTTTATTCCTAACTTTAATAATGGGTTTATCATGAAATGTAATAAATAAGTTGATGTTGGAAAAAAGGTTTTGGGGAGGTATGACTTCCCATTTTTTCCATTTATCAGTGAGTACTACCTCCGCCTCATATTAGATGGACATTTTACTAAAAATGTTTCTCTCATATTACTTGATCACTTACTAAATCAAGATTTTTTTTAATTTTTTTTTTCTTTTTTTGATATGTTTAATACAAACATGTTGTGAACCTGTAAAAAAGGAAGCCATATCAAGCTAAATTGGGAGCCCTCCAACCTTCGCCCAGAAATAATGCTCTCAAGAAAATACTATTCAAGAGATGAACCGCAGCACATTATCCTGTTATCAACAACCTCCAAGTAGGGGTGTTCATGGTTCGGTTTGGGTCGGTTATTGATTAAAACCATAACCAAACCAACTTAGTCGGTTTTTAAATGTCTAAAACCATAACCAAACCAAGTAAAATAATAACCACGGTTTGGTTATTGTCGGTTTGGTTCGGTTTGGTTCGGTTTTTCGGTTTATTGTCGGAAAGACATGTTGATGGCAAATTAGGTCCACCAAACTTGCAACGTAGTTTATATTTACAAGAGCAAGTCAAATAGGGGTTCCAAAATACAAACAACTTTGTCCATAAATAAAAAAATTACATATTTAAACTAAACTAACTAGATATTAGAGAATCCATAGACCATAATATAATCAAAAGTACATCTTCCTTGGCTTAAGCTCCAAACTAATCAATGCTCAAAACAGTGCCCGGAGAATCTGCAAAACAAATCAGGATATTAGGCATTAAATGTCTAAAGACATACAAATACAGTACAGGAGAAGTTATGCTGAAAATAAGTAAGAAGAGAGCAAGTAGCAACAACAAATAACACAAATACACAATAACTAAAGCAAAGAAACTGAAAAAATATTGCACACTCTTGGATTGCGTTCTCATTTCATAAGTTGGCTAATACTCTAATCAATCAATTGCATTTCAAACATCAGAACCAAAATGCTTGAGATTCATATGTATATGATCACAGACTATTCTTCTAAAGTAATTCAAATTTACACAGACAAAAGTCTGCAGCAAGAACTCTTTATTCATTCACAACATCAGCAACAAGCACTGCAGCAGCAGGTTAGTTTCTAGCAACAAACAACAGACTGAACATGAAATTAGGACATGGAGATTATAGCTTGAAACTGCAGCAGCACCACAGTTCAGCAGCACTGCAGCAGCACCACAGTTCAGCAGCACTGCAGCAGCACTGCAGCAGCACCAAACTGCAGCAGCACCACAGTTTCCAGCAACAAACAACATACAATTTAATATTTTGATGCTCAAAACCAGTAACCAGCTCTCAATTTAAAGTGTAGCAACAAACAACATAGTTAATTACGTAAAATTACCTTTTTCAACGATCTCAAGTTTTTGAATTTCTTCCAAAAGGTCTTCAAGCTTGCATTCTTTAGAAGCTGACCGCAACCATTGTTGACAACAAACAAGAGCTTCAGCTGTCTTTGTCGATAGAGAACTTCGATAACAATCAAGTATCCGACCACCGGTGCTAAAAGCTGATTCTGAGGCAACAGTAGATGTAGGAATAGCAAGCACATCTCTTGCAATCCTAGAGACAATAGGATATCTTTCAGATGAAGATTTCCACCAACTCAAGATATTGAAATCCTTAATCTTCTCCATATCATCCATCAAATACTTATCAAGATCAGACTTATTATCAACATCATTTTCATCTTCAAGAAATTTCTCCCACTGTGATTGCCACACATCAGAACTATTGATTGCACCAATTTGACTCATCACACTAGTTTGATCTCCAATATTTTCACTAGAATGCCCTAAAATAGAATTCTTGTAATGATTATACAAGCGAGTTAAAGTATTCACCACCTTAGTAGACTTTTCATTTCCCTCCGCAGGATCATAAAAATTGTTAAAAAGGAACTTCACATACTTCATTTTGTAGCGAGGATCCAACACAACGGCAACAAATAACAACATGTTCATATCATCAAAATCACCCCAATATTTATCAAACTTAGTTTTCATCTTCCTAGCCATATCAGTCAAAATTGAATCGCTACAATTCGAATACTGGACAATTATGCTTTGAAGATTAAAAAGCTCATGGAAGAAACAATTTGAAGTAACATGCAAAGTACTCGAAAACTTCAAAGTGGTTTTATAGAAAATCTCAAGAAACTTAAGAAAGACTTTCACATTCTTCCAATCTTCCGAAGATGGATGCCCTGCTGTTCCACTCAATTCAAGACAATAGTTAAAGTACTTATGATCATCAATATACATTCTTGACAAGGCTTTTTCAAATTGTACAGTTGTATTTAACATCAAGTATGTAGAGTTCCATCTCGTCTCAACATCTAAACTCAATAAACCATGGGTGTCTAGTTTTACCTTCTCAACATATGACTTAAAGGAAGCAGATCTTGCAGGAGAAGACTTAACATATTTCACAGCACGCCTTACCCGAGAAATGGACTCATTTTGTTCACTCAATCCTTCTTTTACAATCAAATTCAAGATATGAGCATTACACCGAACGTGTAAAAAATCATTTCCCAAGATGACACCATTCCAATCATTAATTCTCCCTTTCAAGTACCTGATTGCAGCATCATTAGCTGATGCATTATCTAGTGTCACCGTAAATATGTTCTCGATCTCCCAATCTAACAAACAAGCTTCAATTCCTTTTGCAATTGTCTCACCCTTATGATCTGGAGTTTGAAAAAAGTTAAGAATTTTTTTTTGCAAATTCCACTGATCATCAATCCAATGAGCAGTAATGACCATATAAGTCAAATTTTGGATTGACGTCCATGTGTCACTAGTAAGACAAACACGTTGATCTTTAATAAACCTTTTAAGCTTTTGTTTCTCTTCGTCATAGATTTTAAAACACTGTCTAGCAACAGTAATGCGAGAAGGTAACTCAAAATTAGGTAAAATAACCGCCATTAGCCTCTTAAAGCCTTCCCCCTCAACGACTCTAAACGGTTGTTCATCTATTATAACAAACTCGGCAATGGCCCTTCTAACTTCGACAACATTATAAACAACTTTTTCAAAAACTCCTTCTCCCTTTCCTTTAATAGGTTTAATATGGAGTGTTGTCTGCTTCCTATCAATGGTCTTAAAAGGATATTTCTTACACTTGTTAAGCAAATGTCCCCAAAGATTAGAAGTTCCATAATTAGAAGGGCAACCCAAGTCTTTGGGGCAGTACTTGCATTTTGCCCGCAATTCCCCCATTTTATTAGTAAACTTTGTGTAATGATCCCAAATTTCAGATGTTCTTCTACCATTATCCCCAGGGCTAGGGCTTCGACTACAATGAGTAGTTCTTTTCTGCTTTTTAGGGGGTTTACACACTGAAGAAGTAGTAGGAGCATTACCATGTGCTTGAGTTACAACAGATGTTGTTGGTGTTACTGAACTATCTTTAGGAACCTCCAAATCTTCGACCTCCAAATCTTCGACCTCCAAATCTTTTACCTCTGTGTCTGTCATCTGAAAAATATTAGAACTTAGAAGTTTAGGACATTCGGACAAGAAAAAATAAAGGAAAAAAATTAAAACATAAAAGGAAACAACTTAAGTTAAAATCAAGTAGCATCAAACGAAAAATTTCAAAATTGATTCCTCCTTTTAATTTAGAGTCTTCAGAGTTCAGATGAGGCAGAAAGATGGAAGAAAGAGAGGTGGTGGGTTAGATAAACACAACAACACAACTGGACTTGTATATAAGTATAACAATAATTGGACCATGAAGAGATAAGAGAAACAAGACTATCAACAAGCACAAGTTGAGATTTCTGTAACTCTCTGGTCCAAGGAGTTAAAATTCAAAAAATTTCTTACAAACCTTGCTCTTGAGCCTTCACTTTGAGTCTATGATTGTGATTTGTGACTTTGTGAAACCAACGTGAGCTTTTGCTTCTCTTTCAGTCTTGTTCTTCGGCTGCAACTTGAGGGTCTGCTCACTGCACTCTGCAAAACTGAAAAGAGGAAGTGAAAATGTAAAAGGAAAAGAAAGAGTAGGGTTTTTACTTTAGGTTATTCTTATTCACATAGTTGGGCACTTGGGCTTCAGAGTTAGAGTTGAGATAGTTGGGCTTGGATTGGGCTTGGATTGTTGGATATAATAAGTATATTAAAATTAAATTAATAATTAAAAGGTATAAAATATTTTTAATTATTTATGAAAAACTAATATTATATATATAAATAATTATAATTTTTATGTATATAATTATCGGTTTGGTTCGGTTATTTAATCGGTTATTTTTTACTATAACCATAACCAAACCAAATATTATCGGTTATTCAAATTTAAAACCAAACCAAACCAAATCAAACTGAATGTCGGTTTTTTTATTCGGTTTGGTTAAATTTTCGGTTTGGTTTTGGTTTTAACCAAAACCGTGAACAGCCCTACCTCCAAGGACCACAACATGTCCATACATACCCCAGGTGATATCTACACACCCAGTAGACAGCCGACACTATCTATCACTCTCAACTAAAGGGATCCATCCGGCAATTGTCGTCAATACTATTTCGGAGCATGTTCCACCTTCCGTCTTCCCCCACGTGACACCCTGACTCGGTGTGTTCCCATTACGGTAGGCCAGGGATTATTAGAGACCACCACGCGTTTCGAGATCTCCTTCATGTCCGTCTTTATCGGGATAATTTTCCAAGAAACTCATAATGATTTTCTTAAAAAATTATCCAATAGAATTAATTATTTTTTCCTATTTTATTCCTACAATTAATATGATTTTTTGAATGTAAATAATTTTCAATACTAGTTATTTTTATACTCTATGTATATTACATTAATATAAATAAAGGGCAAAATGGTAAAGTCCGTCAATGTATTAATAATTTTTTAATCATCGTCTAAAGTTGAAAGTGTCCATTTAATATGGGACGGAGGTAGTAATTGTTTTATTCTTTAATTGACTAATTATGTTGATGTTTCTTAGATTTAAAAAAAATAAGGGATAATGCATAAGTACCCCCGAACTATGACCGAAATTTCAATGATACATCTTAACTTAACTAGGGTCCTACTACCCCTTGAACTCATTTTTTTTGCATTTTCGTGTATCTTTTGTGCTGACGTGTCATTTTCAACCAAGTAAGTTGGTGTGTTTGTACACACGCGCCGTCACATCAGAAAATAATTTTTTTAAAATTATTTTATAAAAAAAATCTTAAAAAATATTTTTTTTAAAATTATTTTTTAGTTTTTATAATTTTTTTATTTTCTTTATCTTATATTCAAATTAAGTTAATACATGTAATTTTATTTTTTAAAAACAATCTTGTATTTAATTTTTAATTTTTTTTTTACCTTCATTCATTATTTTTTCTCTTTTATTTTTCAATTGATTTTATTTACCTTTTTTTATTTTTTTGTCTTTCCTTTTTGATCGGATTTTAAATTTAATTCTAAATGCATTGTATTTAAAATAAGTTAATTTCGAATGGATATCAAAATGAGTGGGAAAAAAATCAAATAAAACATAAAAATTAAAATGTTAAAATTAAAGGACACTTTTTAATTAAGTTTTTAAACAATCCATATATTTTTTGAAAATAATTAAATGTGAAAAGATAAGAAATTAATGAGAAAAAAAATAAAAATTTAAAGTGAGGAAGAAATAAAATAAATATTTTACATAGAAAGAAATGATAATAATTAAATATATATGTAAGTTTTAATATCAATAATTATGTGTATTAATTAATTATAAAGTTACCAATTAAAAAAGGAAATGTGTTCATTTTTTTCACCAATCATTTGCCTTCAAGAGAGTGTGTACACTCTGTGTGCCACGTCAACTTTTAGTTTGTATTTATTTTATTTTAAAATAGTTTAGGGGCATAATAGAACCCTAGTAAAATTAAGGCGTGTCGCTAGAATTTTGGTCATACTTGAGGATGTTACTTATGCATTATCCCAAAAATTAATATTAAAAAAACAACTCTCGTAACTAAGGGAGTTAAAGGGATGACTTTATCTTTTTTCAAGCTATTTAAAATGATAATCATTAGACTACTCCATTTTAAGAAATTTTCATAAAGAATGAAAGGATGGAGTGATAAATATTTTGGCCTTTAAATTAACAATTTAGAATAAAGAATAAGAATAAATGGAGTAGTAAATTTTGAGACATTTAAGTTTTTACAATAAATAATAGAAATAAATGGAGGAATAGTAATTGATATATTTATTATTTTAATAATAATAATAAATAGAAATATAGTGAAAATTGTCAAAATAATGAGAAAAAAATATCAGAGTATAACAAAGAATTGAAACATGCATCAATATACATATATATGCATATTTTAATGCATGAACTCAATATCTCAGGTTTAATTTCTACTCGTCAAAGGATTAAAATTATTACCATAATTAAAAGGGAACAGTATCTATTATTCATAGTTGAGTGAAGTTTAATTTTTAAAGCAAAGTTGTGGGATATAAATAATTTCTCACACGTAATTCTATATTTAATAGAATTCGAGTTTAAATGAGCTGCATCTTTTATCATCATTTTTTAATTTAAAAAATCAATCGCATGTGGGGTTTTATCACTGAGAAAAAAAATCTTATTATTTGTTAGATTCACTTTTGTTTTTTGAATTTTTTTTAATATTGGAAAAAAAAACATGAATGAAAAAATAAAAATTAAAGAAACTAAAAGTTGAAAGAAAACAAAATAACTGAAGTATTATTGCTTCAAATTATAGCTGCTTCTTCTTCTTCTTCTTTGATGTTTTAAAAATATTAGATATAGACCTTGAATTTGCTCCTTGTAAGCTTCATTTACTCACAATTTTTTGTATGCCGAGCCTTCTAATATTAATTTATTCTTAAAATTCAAAACAAATGTGCAATAAATAATACAACAAAGAAGATAATGGAAATTTTCTTCACCCAATTAATCTATCTATAAGTATATAACTCAAAGTAAATATGCAATAAAATCTTAATGCTTAGGATTTAATATTTCTTAAAAGTTTGTTTTTATGATGTTGTCATAGATTTTGAAGGGTAAGTATATTCTATCATTCCTCTTGTTTGTAGCAAAATTTGATAGTTTTATTTTAGTTTTTTCTTGTCGTGTTATATTTTTTTCTTTTATGGAGAAAATAACTATTTCTCCTCTCTCCTCTTACTAACTTGGCAAATATAAAGCATAAACTGAAATTGCTTTAAGCATAGATAAAATTCAATTTACTCTAAAAATCACATTAAATATCATTAAAATACTCATCACATAACAACATCCTAAATCATCCCTATATGTTGATAATCTGATCTTGGGTCTTTAATGGAAATTTCTCTGCGTCGCGAACTCGTCGTTTTGATATAGTTTTCTCTAAAAATTATGAGTAACTTTGGCTTTGTTTTGGTTTGTGAATGTGTTTTGGGCATGTGTGGCAAAGTAAGAACCATCTTTTATCGATTTATTATTACCTCAGGCATCAAATAGTAATTTACGGTAGAAATCCCTACTGATTGTTGGATTGTCGTAGTAATTCTTATCCTTATTTGTTGATTGAGATTACCCCTTATTGTAGTATCTTAGGGTGCAGGAAGAAGTAAGATTACGCGTGAATTTGACGAAAAAAGATATGTTAAGACTAAACCTTTTTCGGTAAGTTTTCTTCGTTGTATAGTTGATACGACTTGTTCTTATCATCATAGTACTGATCATAGCCATAATAGTTGTTCATTAAGTTGGCTGCTAGAGTTATTTATATGTATATAAGTGAATTTTCCTTGTCGGAATTAGTCTTGTTTAGCTGTTGCCTCATGTTCAAAGCACCGTAAGAATCTTCTCATTTAAATTGTCATCGCTTAGTTGGCTATAGATAGCTTGTTGCCTTGTCGGTGCCTTAAGAACTTTGTAATTAACTGCTTAGTATTTCACGTTAATATTGGCGGCATAATAAGTAGTTTGGCGTGGAAATCACGTTATTGCAATGCCTGTATTATTTATAACTCCCATAATTTTCATGTTCATAACCTCAATACTTTAATTTGTTAGTTTATGATATCTTTGGGTATTCATCTATTTTGCATATATAAATTCCCATTGAATTATTGAAAAAGGTACAAAAATGCCCCTTATTTATCTATTGAGCCTAAAATGCCATTGACCTCTACCTTTAGGTCCAAAATTGACCATTTCTTTAACATAAAAGGGCATTTTAGATCCAATAGATGGATGAGAGATATTTTTGTACTATTTCCAATAATTCAAGGGCATTTTAGGCACTTTAAATAGAATTTTAATTAAATAATTTAAATAATTTTTTTAAATACGTGGCAGCCATCTATTGGTTACAATTTAATTATTTAAAATTAATTATAAATCAAAATTTATTTAACAGTATTTTAATTAAATAATTTGAATATTTTTTTTAAATACGTGGTGGCCATATATTGGTTATAATTTAATTATTTAAAATTAATTATAAATTAAAATTTATTTAATAGAATTTTAATTAATTAATTAGAATAATTTTTTAAACACTTGGAGGACATCAATTGGTTATAATTTAATTATTTAAAACTTAAAATTTATTTAACAGAATTTTAATTAAATAATTTGAATAATTTTTTAAACACGTGGCTGTCATCTATTGGTTACAATTTAATTATTTAAAATTAATTATAAATCAAAAATTATTTAACAAAATTTTAGTTAAATAATTTTTTTAAAAACGTGGTGACCATCTATTGGTTATAATTTAATTATTTAAAATTAATTATAAATTAAAATTTATTTAAAAGAATTTTAATTAAATAATTTGAATATTTTTTTTAAACACGTGCCAGCCATCTATTGGTTATAATTTAATTATTTAAAATTAATTATAAATCAAAATTTATTTAACAAAATTTTAATCACGAAAAAGGGCCTAAAATGCCCTCGAACTATTGAAAATGGTAAAAAATGCCTTCATCCATCTATTGGACATAAAATACCCTTTTCGTTACATAAAAGGTCATTTTTGAACATAAAGGTGGATGTTAAGGGCGTTTTAGGCCCAATAGATAGATGTGGGGCATTTTGTACCATTTTCAATAGTTCGAGGGTATTTTAAGCCCTTTTTCGATTCATATTTAGTTTCATAAAGATTGACATTTGTGAATTAACTGACATGTGATAAAAAAGAAGTATATATGAAGGTAAGAAATTTTTCATTCTCAAGTCTTTCTTTTTATTTTTATGTACTTGGAAGTGCTTTCTTAATATTTTATTTATGCATTTATTATCATCCTCCAAGCATTTATTATCATCCTCCAAGCAAGTATATGATCAAGAATATCTTCGTAACATCAATATGTGATTGCTCTGTCTAAAAGTCAGTTTGTTGTTGACACTTAACTTTATGATCAAATAAAGTAGTTCTATTACAATATGTCACGACTCTAATCCGCCGTGATTGACACTCATACTAACCCTCCGGTGAGAGAACCACTATTACAACCCAAACATACATGAATCGCAAGGAAACAAGCAATTTAAGGTACTAAATGTATTAAATATAAGAAAAAAGGTGTTGAGTCCCCATAAAATTAACTAGTTTGACTAAACATGTGGAAATACCTGTAGAATCTGAAAGTCGAAGTACCAAACCTCTAACAAGTCTAGAAAAATGGGATGCACCCCCAAATAGTCTTAAGAAAAACAGTATTTGAAAGTCTAATCCTGGAAGAAGGACTAGAATTAGGAGAGCTCATGGCAACCTGAAGGAATTGACTCACCCTTGAACTCTGGCAGCTAATGGTCCTCTATTCTAGGTCTCTCAGCAGTCGTTTGAATATGTCCTGTACTCTACAAAGACATAGCAAGTATAGTATCGATATACAAGAGCAACAGTGTACTAGTAGGATCACGCGGCTAGCCAGTAAGCGAGACATGAACAAGTAAATACAGTACCATAAGCACTTATATACATAATAGACTTAACCAATATCAACTCCTAATCAGTACTCAACATTATCATAGTTCATCAGTCTTAATATCATGCAATTTCACATAAGGGTCCTCTCATGGGACCTTCAACCACTTATTTATGTGTCGGAATATAACACCTGATCCAAAGTTGTGTTAAAACATGACACCCGATCCAAATGTATGTTGGAAAGTGACACTTGATCCAAGCATACAAGTCAACCACAATCACAGTGAATAGTCAAGCTATCATATCTACCAAGAATGGGTTTTTTACAAGTCATGGCCAATAAGTAATCATTTCACTTAGATCATTACATTCTTCCCTATTCATATACACATATGCATACAGTGGAGTAATTTAGCAAGTACATGAATCACATACAGAAAACAAACCATCACCTACCTTGAATTCAAGCTTTCGACCACTCTAAAGTGTAGGAGCTTTCCCTTTTTGGGTTCGTTCAGCTTATTCTTGGTCCAAAAACAATAACAACATACAAATGGTAAATACAAAAGCCTAATTTGCATGAATTATAATATAATTCACCTCTTAGGCCAAACCCATGATCCTAACCCAATCTAGGGCCATTTTCCACCATTAGTTTCAGGCTAAAACCCTCCTCAATAATCATTAACAATAATTTCTAGGTTCTAGGAATCAAAATACGAATTAAGAGAGTGATTTACTTATCTTTGGCATAAAATATAGTGGAAATCAGCAAGAATTTTCCCTAGGTCGCTTCTGGTCTCTTAAGAATGAAGTGGGATGACTAAGAAACATTCTGGGACTTTTTCTCGACTTTAAGTCTCGCCGGTGAGATTATTCCCTCTATGGCGGGATATGCGGGGACAGTGAGCTTGTAAAGAGTCTCCAACTCTCCCATATTTACCCATCACTCATCTCTGAGTGACCAACTAGGAAAAACAGGCTAAGACAAAGATAGAGTAGTACCTAATTCGACGAACAACTGGGGTACTTATCTTGCATGTCCTTTTTGGTCTTCCAAGTATCTTCCTCTACTGGACGATGATTCCATTGAACTTACATAGACTTAATCTCTTTGGTCCTTAGCTTCCGAACATCACAATCCAAGATTGCCACTGGCTCTTCTTCGTACTAAAGATCCTTGTCTAACAAGATTGAGTCCCATTTAATAATGTAATTCCTATCTCCATGGTACCTCTTCAGCATGGACACACAAAACACCAAATGTACTCAAGACAAGTTAGGTGATAAAGCCAATCTGTAAGCCACTAGCCCTACACGGTCTAGAATCTCAAAAGGGCCAATATAGCAAGGGCTGAGCTTGCCCTTCTTACCAAATCTCAGTACCCTTTTAATAGGTGACACTTTTAGAAGCCCTTCCTCACCAGGAAAGTTATGTCTCTTATCTGATGGTCAACATACTCTTTTTGACAACTCTGAGCTGCTAGAAGGTTAGCGTGGATGTTCCTTACCTTATCTTGAGCATCTCTTACTAAGTCAACCCTTAAGGGCTCTACTTCTCCATCCTCAAACCACCCTATGAGAGACATGCATCCCCTCCCATAAAGGGTATCGAATGGTGCCATATCAGTGATGGAGTGATAACTATTATTGTAGGAGAACTCACACAAGGGCAAGAACTTATCCCAACATCCCCCAAAGTCAATCATAAATCTTTGCCAATTGTTGTGCATTATAGTCCACTCTAACCGGAATGAAATGGGATGACTTTATCAATCTGTCCACCACCATCCAAATGGAATCATACTTCCCCAAGGTCTTGGGGAGTTCCACCATTAAGTCTATAACTATCTTTTCCAACTTCCATTCAGGAATGGACATCTTTTCAAGCAAATCTGTGGGTCTTTGGTGCTCATATTTCACCTCCTTGCAATTTTGGCACTTAGCTACATATTCATCTATGTTTTTCTTCACAACTAACCACCAATATAGACGCTTCAAGTCTTGATATATTTTGGTCACTTCATAATGAATAGAGTTCTGCGAACCATGAGATTCGTATAAAACTTTCTGAATTATGCCATCTACCCGAGAACACAAATCCTTTTGTTAATGTTGAGTATCCCACCTACATCAAGGACTGCATCTTGGGCCTTGCCCATCAAAACTTTTTCTCTAATCTCATTCAAGTTCACATCCTCATACTGTTTGGCCTTAATTTCTTTAATAATGGTGGGCCTTAGATCAACACTGGCCATCACCCCACCATTCTTTAAGATGCCTAGTCTCATAAATTTGGCTCCAAGTCCTGAATCTTTCTAGTCAAGGGCCGATTGCAGGCTCCCAAATAGGCTAGACTGCCCCGTGTGCTACCACATTAGCCTTGTCTGGATAATACTGGATGGTGACATCATAATCTTTGAGCAACTCCATCCATTTTCGCTGTCCCAAGTTCAAATCTTTCTGGGTGAATACATGTTGCAAACTGCAATGGTCAATAAACACTTTACACTTGACATCATAGAGATAATGTCTCTAGATTTTTAGAGCAAACATTATCGCTGCCAACTCCAAGTCATGAGTCGGGTAGTTCCTCTCATGCACCTTCAAGTGTTGCAAAACATAGGCTATAACAATCTTATCCCGCATCAACACAACACTCAAACTTGAATGTAAAGTATCAAAATAAATAATAAAGTCTTTACCATTAACCGATAGGGTTAAAATAGGCATCGTGATTAGAAAAGTCTTGAGCTTTTGAAGCTCTTTTTGTATTTTTCAATCCACTCGAAAGGTACCTTCTTTTGAGTCAACCTTGTTAAATGGGTAGTGATAAAAGCAAAGTTTGTCACGAACCGACGATAATAACTGGCAAGTCCCACAAAACTGCTAACTTTAGTCACAAAGCTAGGCTGAACCCAATTTTTAACCGCTTCAATCTTTTGTGGGTCGACTATTATCCCTTACTTCAAAACAACATGACCCAAGAAGGTAACTTAAGGCAACCAGAATTCACATTTAGAAAATTTCGCATACAACTTTTGCTTCCCTAGATCACCTAGAACAATACGAAGATGTCTGCATGTTCTTGCTCACTCCTCGAATATACCAAAATGTCATCTATAAACACAATTATGAAAGAATCTAGAAATGTCTTAAATACTCAATTCATCAAACTCATCAAGGCTGGTGCCCATATTTTGTTCTAAAAGCTAATTTGGGCACATCTTCACGCCTAATCTTCAATTGATGGTACCCAGACCTGAGATTAATTTTTGAAAAACTGACGTACCTTCCAACTGATCAAAAAGGTCATCAATACGCGGCAACTGGTACTTATTTTGAATGGTAACCTTATTAAAGTTGCTGGTAATCTATGCACATTCTCATGCTACCATCTTTTTTCTTAACAAACAACATAGGAGCACCCTAGGAAGAAGCACTAGGACGGATAAATCCCTTATCTAAATTTTTTTGGATTTAAGCCTTAAGCTCTTTCAACTCTGCTGGACTCATGCGGTAGGGAGGGATAGAAATTGGCCATGGGGCGAGTGCCCGACTCCAAATCAATACAAAAATCTATGTCTCTATTGGGAGGCATACTAGGCAAGTATGTGGGGAACATATCTGAAAATTCACATGCTACAGGAATATAATCAATAGAGGAAAACTCTACATCAATATTTAGAATATGAGCCAAATAGGCCAAACAACCCTGCCCCACCATTTTTCTAGCTCGGAGAAAAGATATGACCTTAGCTGGATTAGGCTTGTACACCCCTTCCCACTCAAATCTTTCCCTCTCTGGAATCTCTAGAGTCACAGTATTAGCATTACAGTTAAGCACAAAATAATGAGGGGACAACCAAGTCATGCCTAAGATCACATCAAAATCAGTCATGTCTAAATTCACTAGGTCAGCCTAAGTTTGAAATCTCACAAATATTATAAAACAAGCACGATAAATATGGGTGACTATGACATACTCTCCAATAGGGGTAGAAACATGGATAGGGTATCAAGTACATCACAAAGTGCATCAAAACCCATGGCATATCTCATTGACACATACGAATAAGTGGAATTCGGATAAAAAAAATAGTAGCCATTCGATCACAAACAAGAATAGTACCTGTGATTACTGCATCATACGCCTTAACCTTGGTCTTGATCGAAAATGCATTAAATTTAGCCATGCCATCCTGATGGGCCACCTCCCTGCTATATGTGCTACTCCTCCACCTATATTACTATTAGCTCGGCCTCCACGACCTCTTGGATTTCCTCCTCACCCACCTTGTGGATGTCCTCTACCATTTTCATATCCGTCCGTGGGTATCACTGCCCTTGTATGCTGGGGTGTTGAATCCTCCCCGCGAGAGTAGGGACACTTCCTTCTAATGTGCCTTGGATTTCCACAATTAAAACAGTCCTGATCAAATGATGGCCTACTACCTGGAAAAGAAGCTCTTTGGCCCTCTTGGGCCGGATGCTGTTGTGGAGTACATGAAAAATTTCAAGTAGAAGAGGGCAATGCTAACTTAATCAGTCGAGATATAATTGCCAGCTTGCCTGACTCTCTAGAATAGGATCCCTGGAAGTTATCTGTGCTCTTGGGCTTCTTGTCCAAAGTCTTGGCCTACCTATATCGTCTCACTCCCTCTACTTTTTTCACAAAATCGGTGACCTCATTGAAATTCTTGCCTGATAAAGTCATGTGAACAGATAAAACCTGTAACTCAGGGTTTAACCCCTTCACAAATAATCAAATTCTCTCCTCCTCTGTAGTTACAAGCTGAGTAGCATATCTGGACAACACATGAAATTTGGCCTTATAAGTGGCCACTGACATACAACCCTGCTCCAAGGCCATGAATTCGTCCTTCTTGCAATCTCTCAAGGTACATGACACATATTTCTCCAGAAACAAGGTATGAAACTAGGCCTAAGTAAGTAGGGGCAACATCAATGAATGACACTCCACATAAGCCCTCACCGCTACTTGGCCTTACCCTGAAGCTAGAAGGTCACAAATTTCACTCCGTGCTAATGTACTATCTCTAGTTTGTGCAACCTCTTATAGCTATTAAGGATGAAATCATAGGCATCCTCACTCTCAGAACCATGAAAGACTAGAGGCTTAAGTTTCAGAAACTTCGTGAGTATGTCATGCTCGGTGCCGGTCATAAGTGGTCTGAAGAATGCATCAATGCCTACAACCTTATCTACTAAAGAAGTTGCAGCAGCAAATGAGTGAACAATAGAAGCTGGTACTGCGGGCATAGTGGGGAGGGCTCCAATGCTAGCCAACCCACTCAAGAATGCCATAATATGCTGAGCTAATATCAGGTCCAATGTGGGAAGACCGACAACCCCATCTTGGGCATCCTCTACCTGTTCAACAGTCTCCTCTTCCTCAACCTCTAAGTTCTTCTCTGACACATCATGAGGCTCGGGAAGGGCCTCTTCTCCTACTACTTTCTTAATCGAAGCTTCACTCCTGATAGGCGCTGATCTTCCTCGACCTTTGCCATATCTCCATCTCTTGCCCTTGACTCGGCTGTGTCATCTCACAACTGGCTCCTCTTCTGGTTCAATAGGAGCTACAGGCCGAACACCGTTGTAACGAGTGTTCACCATTTGTGAACAAGAGAGTGAAAGGGGTTAGATACCAATCTGGATAGCTAGATACTAATAAGAATCCACTTATAGCACGAGGGAAAGAAAAGACAGAGAAACCTTTCTTAAAGTCCTGTAGCCTCTCGAAGAAAAGCAAAAACGTCTTTGTCCACAAGGCTCTACTAGACGCATTTTGCTAGGACGAGATCAACAAACTTAGGACTCTGGTACCAACTTTGTCACGACCCTAACCTGCCGTAATTGACACCCACACTAATCCTCCAGTGGGAGAACCACTATTATAACCCAAACATATATTAATCGTAGGGGAATAAGAAATTTAAGGTACTAAACAAATTAAATATTAGAAATAGGATGTTGAGTCCCTATAAACTCAGCCAGTTCAACTAAACATGCAGAAATACCCCTAAAATCTGAAAATTGAAGTACCAAAACTCTAACAAGTAACAAGTCTAGAAAAAGGGGATGCAAGCCCAAATAGTCATAAGGAAAATAGTGTTTGAAAGTCTAATTTTGGAAGAAGGGCTAAAATGAAAAGAGATCATGGCAGCCTGAAATAATTGGCTTATCCTTGAACTCTGGCAGCTAATGGTCCTCTATTTTAGATTTCTCAACAGCCGTCTGAATATGCCTTGTAATCAACAAAGATAGAGCAAATATAGTATAAGTATACAAGAGCAACAATGTACTGTAGGATCACGAGGCTAGCTAGTAAAGAGACATGAACAAGTAAATACAACACCATAAGCATATACATGCAGAATAGACTTAACCAATATCAACTCCTAACTAGTACTCAACATTATCATAGTTAATTAGTCTCAATATCATACAATTTCACATAAGGGTCCTCTCATGGGACGTGCAACCATTTATTTATGTGTCAAAACGTGACATCTGGTCCAAGGTTATATCGAAATATGACACTCGATTCAAATGGGTATCAAAACGTGACACCCGATCCAAATGTGTGTCCGAACGTAACATCCGATCCAAACATACAAGTTAACCACAATCATAGTGAATAGTCAAGCTATCTTATCTACTAAGAATGGGTATATTACAAGTCTTGGCCAATAAGTAATCATTTCACATAGATTATTATATTATTTCCTATTCATATACACATATGCATACAGTGGAGTAATTTAGCAAGTACATGAATAACATACAGAAAAAAACCATCACCTACCTCGAATTCAAGATTTCGACCACTCTAAAGTGTAGGAGTTTTTCCTTTCCGAGTTCGTTCAACTTGTTCTTGGTCTAAAAATAGTAATAACATACAAAGGATCAATACAAAGGCCTAATTTGCATGAATTGTAACATAATTCCCCTCTTAGGACAAACCCATGATCCTAACCCCTTCTAGGTCTATTTTCCACCATTAGTTTCAGGTCAAAACCCTCCCCCAATGATCACCGACCATAATTTCTAGGTTCTAGGAATTAAAATACGAATTAAGGGAGTGATTTACTTACCTTTGACACAAAATATGGTGGAAATCAGCAAAATTCGCCCTAGGTTGCTTCTGGTCTCTTAAGAACTAAGTGGGATGACTAAAAGCCGTTCTAGGACCTTTCTCTGTCTTAAGTCACGTTTGTCCCGCCATAGCGGGACCATCCCGTTCTAGCGACCCCACCCTTGTGGGATTATTCCCTGTTTTACCCATTTTAACTTGGGGTCAAATGATGTACAACATATTGGTATTTCCTAAATTATTTAACTTAAGGAGTCGCCACCTAATTTTTTTTTAAAGAAGGTAAATTAGGATACCTATATAATTAACTAATGTAATGCTAAAATAAACTCCAATTAGTGGTCTACTTAACTTATGTAATTCTAGGTAAGGGTTCTAGTTATCCTAAAAAGAAGAGATTAAACATCCTTTAAGATTCGTTAAAAACGATTACCAACTAAACTTAGGTTAATTTATTTTCATTAGAAAAAACATCTTTTGTACAACTAGTTAGACAAGAATTTCTTAAAGCTAAAGATGTCAAATTTTCAGCATTATATAATATGCATTTTTTGTCCACTTAAAGATTGTATTTCTTCTTCAAATGGACTTGTTTAAGGTTTTCTAAAAGAGTTGAGTTTTTAACTCTAAGCATGTCAATGTTTTTTTTTTAATACTAAAAAAATTTTCTGCATTTAAGTGTGCTAAAAATGGTATATTTTCAATTCAAATCAATCTTTTGATATTTAAATTGATCCACTTTAAAGCTCTAAAAAAAATTACATTTTTACATCAAAAATCTATTTCTTGAAGTTTTGTTTTTTGTATATATATATATAGTTTAAAAGCTAATAATTTATCAAAAATAAATTAAAAAGAAAATATATATTTACCTAAAAAGAAAAAAAAAGTTCATATTCTGATGCTTTCAAAATAAAAAAAATAAGTTAAGTAAATAAACTCAATTAAAAGCATCGTTCCGAATAAATATACTAAATCTAATATCTAAAGGATAGATAGGCGAGTGACTACATCTTACTATTGTTCTTAGTTGGTTTATACTAAACCCAATATCTTAGTTGTTAAGTAGTTTGGCTTAATTAATAGACTATATTTCAAGTTAATTAGTTTAAACTTAAGTTAATTATTTTACTTTGTCAAAATTAAGAAGTTTATTAATTAATTGTTGTTTATTCATCTTATTTTTAGACTTTTTCAATTTCAAATAAATTAAAATAATTAGCTTTTATAAAACTTAAAATATTGTTTTTAAGTTCTTTTAAAATAATTTTTTCATCTTCATTTTTTTAACATAATACATATATTTTGTTTTTATATAGTTATTACCTTTTAGATATTCAAAATTGATCTAAAAAAAGAGATTTTTTTTAATCTTATCAATTATTTCGCAAATTAGTAGCTTTTATTTTCAAATTAATTAGTTTATAATTAGGTTAATTATTTTATTTTTATTAGAATTAAGAAGCTTGTTAATTAATTAGTGTTAATTTATCCTATTTAAATTTTAGCCGACCTCACTACTTAATTTTATCTTGATTTATATGTTTTGACTCCTTTTTAATTCTTGTAGCTATTTTTATAACAATTTTTTAATACACCTAACCACCCTATACATTATTATATTCCCTACCCATACTACTAACTTTAACCCATACAATTCCCACACTCCCACGTGACTACTACAATATTTAAACCCAATATTTAATTCCTATGCAATATTCCAGCAAATAATTAATATTATATTAACAATATTTAATTCCTACATTAATAATTAATACTATATCATGCAATATTTCAACAAATAATATATAATATTATATTAATCCATCCCTCAATTTTTACACTTTTTCGACACCACACACGCCTATTTTCCTTTTCCCTCATCCATATCCCAACACTACTATTCTATTAATATACTCACCCCCATCAACAATACCATCACCCTTTTAATTCTATCACTTGTAATATCATACATCTAAATCATTCAATGTAAATCAATTTTAATTTTGGTATCAGAGCTACAAGTTTCTGTGGACTTTCAATGCCAAGACCTTAAAAGAATATTCAAGCTTTCAAAGAAACTAAAAGAACGTTAAGAAACCTATACTGGAAATACAAATGATTGAATCGGACCAAAGAAGATAGCTTTAGATTAGACGAATTAATAGACATAATATCTAGACTAGAATACAAATTCGTGACACAGCTCAAAGCTAGAGTAAATTATCATATATGAAAAGACATCCGGCATATAGAGACATAAGATCTAGATATTGGTTATTATATCGTGAATACAAGATAAAACAGAAGGCTGAATAATTAAAAAAGTCTTTAGAAGATTATCTAAAAATAGTAGAAACTATAAATAATATAGATAATACATATTACTGGTTTAAAAAAGAAAGATTAGTTAGAGAAGACCTTATAAGTGCCTTAAAGTGGGAGATTCAAAGTCAAGAAAGTGATATAAGATATAGCAATAATAGAATAGATGTGTAATATGCGCACAAGTGACAAGGCCTACCAACTTGGATAAATCTGTTCATGCAAAATCAATCGATATTTCAAAGATATAAACAAGTACATAAGTGGTTTATAGACGAACTACGTCATAATTCAGAAGTAACAAAGTCAGAAACTGAGTTAAATACAATTATAAACCAATACAAATTATACCATCCAGATAGACATACTGTATATTTACAAAGACAATTAGAAGCCTTGAAAACACAAATAAGCTATTCTAATATCAGGATAAGACGTTATAAAGAAATACTTGAGTCTATTCCGTTAGGATAAATATTCATGATATTAGAATACGTAAAACAGATTAAATTAAGACTACTCACTTTAGAAGCTAGATTAAATGAATTTGAACAAAGATTAGTCTATTTTGAAAGAGGAAAACAAAAGGTAGATATAGCAGAAAATACACAAGGAACAATACATCTACACAATATAGAATCTGAACTTATGAATATAGAAGAAAACAATACTAGCCTTATATGTAATGAAGACAAACAATTTGGAACAGTGAAAGTGTTGGCTAGAATGAAAATTAAAGACATAGAAATAGAAACCCTAGCATTAGTAGATACAGGATGTACAAGTTGTCTTATAAATAAAAAGATACTGCCAACAAAAGTACTAAAAACATTTAAAGAACCTATATTAGCAATACAAATCTGGCCTAGGCTCAATTTTTCTGAAATCACTATCCACGTTTTTTGTGGCCCGAATTCTTTTTCTATTGGCTTACCCGTAACGATTGAAATATGTCGTTACCTACTATTTGCTAGATTTAAAAAGATGATTATTATTTATTGATAGTACACTTGAAAAAATAATTTGCAAATATATCGTATGATTTAATTTTTTGTCAATATAATTTTTTTTGATTGGTATGATATTCTATTTATACATAATTATGTCATTTTTATTCATTTGATAGCATATGATGAGGAGTTTGACATAAGAAACAAAAAATGATGGTGGATCTATTTGCGAAGGAGGATGCTTGAAGAATTTATTTATTTTTTAAGCATAATTAGGGATTATTTTTGTTAATTTTTTTTAATTATTATTTTTTACTTTGACTTGTATTAGTAACTTAGCTACTTTTGGTAGAATTTGTTTTAGCTTTAATTTGTATTAATAACTTAGCTACATGTACTACAATGTTACTTATTTGGTCCTCTACTATTTATTTTTGGGTTATGAAGCACAATTAATATAATAGTCTCATTTCAACCAAAAAAAATATGATGAGGGATTTCATTTTTATTATGCTCGAAAAAAAAAATCAAAATAAAATATTAATTCTATGATGTCATTGTTTTTTCTTTTGCATATGTTATAATTTGTTTTCTTCACTATTTTTTTGTTTGAAATATATTTATATTTTTTTCTTTTTTTCTTTAAATTACTTTGTGAATGTAATAGTGTAGGTTATTTTTATATGCTTTAACAACACAACTAAGAAAATCCATCATCTATTTAATATACAATTGCAGTTTTTGAAATAGCAACGTGACACATCTCTTATGCATTCACCGATCATTTATTATTATTTTTTGTCAATTTTTCTGACTTTCTCTTTTATTTTCACCATTCATTTATTAATTTCTAAAAATAAAATCAATACATAATTATTAGTATATTTAATTATACATTCAAATTATTTATAACTCATATCTCTTCATCTTATTCATAACTTCTACTCTTAAATATTATTCAAAACTTTTGTGTGTTTCATTTTCACAATTTTTAAAAATATTTAATGAATGTTTAAAAGATTATAATAGTAATAAAAAAACAATAATAAAGATACAAGTAAGAAGTTCAAATGCTTTTCTAAAGAAATCATAATTTGTATGGAGAATCAAGTACTCCTATAAAAAATAGAGAAAATTAAAATATAAAATAATATTTTTAGCGTCATATTGTTGTATCAAAATAAGACTTCTTATTCCATTTATTTCACCATTTGTTCTAATATATTATATTAATAGTTTGTACTTAAAAAGATGCAAAGAACTTCTATTTTGTATGTTGAAAAAGATGAAAAAACATATCATATTGGAGATGAAAAAAAAAGTCAATGTTGTTGTTATGTCGGAAAAAGATGGTTTAAAATTAATTTCAACTTTTATAGAAAAAATCAATTTTAGAAAAAAAGAGTCGCCACTTAATTTTTTAAAGAAATTAAGAAAACTTAATTTAAAAGACTCTAACAGATTTAAGTCTTAAAAATTAGATAAAATGGGTAAGGATTCAAATTTCCACTTTGAGAAGGTGTTAGCACTCAAAATGGCCGCTAACATGCGGTTATCCGACGATTTAAAAATTATTTGATTAACTTTAGAAAAAATACTTGTAAGTAGTAAAGATAAATATATTTATTGGAGCAATAAATCAACTTGAAATACTTGAGATAATTTATCAACAAAATATACTCTATTAAATGACTAAGTAAATGAATTTTAAAAATGTTTAAAGAGAAGTAGTATATGTAATGTATTTTAAACTAAATTAAAGGCGATTAATACTTTGATTAAATAAGGAAAATCACTTGAGTTATTTAGGAAAAGACACTCTAAACTCAATTGATTTGAAGAACATCAACTTAAAAATCTTTAAGATAATTTGGAAGAAAATTATATTTATCGAAATGTCTAAATAAAAGAAAAACACTTAAATGAAATCATTTTTGAAGAATAAATTAACCAAAAAAAATAGTTTCTCTTTTAGGGGGTTCAATTAAGTTAAACCAAACTAAATCAACTTCTACGCAAGTATAAATAAACATAAATAAATAAATAAATTATTACTATCAGAATTAAACATACATGAATAAAGTATGAAAATTTAGCCAACACTTAATTGTTGTACATCTGGACTAAGTTATTGGGTCACCTGCGTTTTGGGCCCTAGGCCCAATTTCACTGTATATCGTAGATGTATATACACTTTATATTAGTGTATATAATATTATTTTCATGTATATCGGACTGTATATACAACGCATACAACCTATTTTCAGCTCCAGCAACCTGTAAATCAGCATCCCTTTCCAATTTTTTTGAAGAGGATGACTCAAAAAAGAGGATATTTGGACTTCCGTAGCTCAATGCCGAAATGCAAATAATAGAGAAGGTCCATATTGGACTCGAGCGATGGTTCATACAATAAACAAAGAAGATAAAATTAGTAAATGAATAAAGAGAAATCAATTGAGATATGATTCTTATTAATTGAATAAAGGATACTTAAATATCTCATTTTAAGTGCAATCACTAGGATCTAAAGAAAGCCAATATGAAACTTGCATCTAAGGGCTAGATACCTCAATAATTCTAATTAATCATGTGTTGTACTAAGAGACCAATTCATGCATAACATTTAATAATACAAATATGAGCTACTGTATATTAACAAACAAACACATAAACTTCACAGTAAATGAATAGGGACAACACAACTCATTATTAAATTACCACTAAATTCAACTTGGTATGGTGAGTACTTGAGGCATAAGAATGAAATATCAAAACACACATATGTATATATGCATAACACTTAAAAGGATCACATATGAACATAATAAAATAACTTAGTGACTAACAACATGCATATATCTAGAAAAAAGAAAAAAAAGAAACATAGAAATATATTCAAGTAAATAAAGGGCATGGAATTAACGTATACATTATACTAACTCAAATCTCAGAGCAAAATTTAAATCAATTAAGCAATGAAAGTTCTAATTAACAAGTAATTTAAGAATATATTTATTATCTAAACGATGATAAAAGAAGAAATTGAAAACGTAAAAATCTATATTGTTAAAGAAAACTACTTGAAAAAAATAATGAATGTAACTAAGAGTTTTCACATATTTGATAAAAAATATCACTACACTTCAAGCAAGACAAGAAATTTCTATCATTAATCTAATTAATCCTAACACATACTTACTAAAAAAAATAAGATTACAAATCAACTACATAGAAGACATGGAATAATTATTCATTAAATAAAATAAAATTGAAAAAAGATTTTTACCTATTTTCGGCAACGATGGAGACGATGAATTTAAGGGCGATGAACTCCTTGAATCCACTAAGAAATGAGCAAAAAAACAAAAAAAAAGAATCGAAAATTCGAGACTAAAATTTTTTGTAATTTTTTTTCGTCTAAATTTCTTTTGTTGTTGTAGTATTATGTTCTTGCTTCTTTTTTTTTGTGTTCTTCTTGTATGTTTTTGAATGTTTATTAATTCTCCCCTTTTTTGTGATATTGTTGTTCTTCTATTTTGAAGAAGATGGATGTATTTTTTCAAAAAAAGAGAGAGGTTGATGGGAGTAATAATGAGGTTTTTGAATAATATTGGATATGGTTGGGTGAAAAGGGGTAAAGAAAAAAGGAAAAGGGTGGGGTAGGAGAATGATGATGTTTGAGAATCGTTTTTCTTAAAAAAAAGGGTTAGGTGGGATTGGGAGGTGGAAAAGAAAAAAGAAGAAAGAGGTGGAGTTAATATTGTATAAGTATAATATATGTATTATAGTGAGTTGATGTTGGATCAAAATTATTATAAGAATTGAGCTTTAAGTGTATAGGTGTTAGTATGTTGTAGTAGTGTAGGTTGATGTTGTTATTGAGTTTTTAGAGAGTGGGATGACAATATTGGGTTGGGATGACTTTGGACCCAAATTTTGGGCTAAAAATGACTTGAAATTTGGTTAAGGGTGGAGTGAAAAAATTGTTAAATTTGTAAGAAAAATAGCCACACAAAAATTGATTTAATTTGTGAATTCAGCTAAAAATTAAATAAGACGAATTGATAATAGTTAATTAACGAGCTTCTTAATTCTAACCAAAATGAATTAATTATCTTAGTTATAAACTAATTAATTCAAAAATATAAGCTACTAATTTATGAAACAATAAAATTAAATTATTATTATTATTATTATTATTATTATCTTATCATTTTTGAATATTTATAGAAATTAATAATTATATAAATAATTATATAAAACTGTATATATATATATATATATATCATTAAAAATTATAAGAATGACAAAATTTTCTTTTAAAAATACACTTGAAAATATTTTGGTATTTTATAAAAGTAATTACTTCAGATTGTTTAAAATTGAAGAAGCTCAATAACTAATATACGTTTGTAGAATATCAAAATTGGGTGTCAACAACTGTCTTATCTGACACTAACCTGAATATAACTATTACATTCTACTTTATTAAAATGAAAAATCCATCATCTATTTAATATACAATTGTAGTTTTTTTACATATTAACTTTCCTTTATACTCATCTTGATGTGGAAAAATGAGTTTGAGAACCAATTGACCAACTTCAAATGTTCTTGGTCTCACTCGATTGTTAAAATCACGAATCATTCTTTGTTGGTACAATTGACCATGAAAAACGACAGTCATTCTCTTTTCATCAATCAAAGCCAAATGTTCAATTCGATTACGAACCTAGTCGGCGTTGCTCAATCGAGCTTCTCGAATGATTCTCAACAAAGGTATTTCCACTTCGGCGGGGATTACGGCTTCCATCCCATATACTAGCAAGTATGGGGTTTCTCCAATTGATGTTCTAACAGTCGTTCGGTAACCTAACAAAGCATATGGCAACATCTCATGCCAATCTCTGTGATTGTCAATCATTCTCCTCAAGATCTTTTTGATGTTCTTGTTGGCAGCTTCTATAGCTCCATTCATTTGAGGACTATACGCGGTTGAGTTTCAGTGATTAATCTTGAATTGCTAACATATTTCTTTCATCAAATAACTATTGAGATTTGCTCCATTATTGGTAATGATGGAATTCAATATTCCAAATCTACATATCAAATTGTTACGGATGAAATCTGCTACTACCTTCTTCGTAACTGATTTATACGAGACTGCTTTCACCCACTTGGTGAAGTAATCAATGGCAACTAGAATGAACCTATGTCCATTAGAGGCGGCTAGCTCTATTGGACTAATGATATCCATACCCCAAGCCACAAACAACCAAGGAGAACTCATAACATTGAGTTCCTGAGGAGGTACTCGAATTAAATCACCGTGCACTTGACATTGATGATATTTTTGCATATACTTACAACAATCATGCTCAATAGTCATCCAAAAATAGCCGGCTCGAAGGATCTTCTTTGTCAAAGTAAGCCCATTCATATGAGTTCCACAAACTCCCGCGTAAATCTATTCGAGAAGTTTTGTAGCTTCAATGGAATCAACACATCTGAGAAGTCCCATATCTAGAGTCCTCCTATAAAGGGTTTCTCCACTTGGGAAGAAATTGTTAGCCATTCGACGTATTGCTTTCTTCTGATTGAAAGTCACATTATCTGGATAAGTTTTGATTTCTAGATACTTCTTTATGTCAAAATACCAAGGCCTTCCATCTGGTTCTGCTTTGATATGCGAATAGTGATCGGGTTGTTCTTTCAAATATATCTCTAGAGGGTTAATGTAACTTATATCCGAATGTTTGATCATTAAGGAAATAGTAGTAAGAGCATCAACAAATTTATTTTACAACCTTGGAGTATGCCTAAATTTGACCTTACAGAACTTTCTGCACAACCTTTGCACTAACTTCACGTACGGTGCAATATTCGAATTCTTTACGGCCCATTCACCTTGAACCTGATGAATCAGTAAATCTGAATCTTCGATTATCAACAACTCTTGAATGTCCTTATCGATAGCCATCTTTAGACCCATGATGCATACTTCATACTCAACCATGTTGTTTGTGCAACGAAATCGGAGTTTGGCCGCCATAGGATAATGTTTGCCAGATTCTGATATTAGGACTGCTCTAATTTTATTTCCTTCATGATTCACCACCCTATCAAAAAATTCCCTCTAACCAGGGTATGCCTCGGAGATATATTCTCCTATAAATGATACCTTTTCATCAGGAAAATAAGTTCTTAGCGGTTCATATGCTTCGTCTACTGGGTCACATATATAATATCAAACTCACTTAAAAACATTTGCCATTTTGCCAACTTCCCGATCGACATCACCTTCTGAATGATGTACTTCAATGGATCCATCTTGGAAATGAGATATGTAGTATACGAAGATAAGTAATGTCTCAACGTTTGAGCAATCCATGTTAAAGCACAATAAGTTTCCTCCAAAAGAGTATAACAAGCCTCATATGGAGTAAACTTCTTGCTTGAGTAGTAGATTGATCGTTCCTTCTTTCTAGTCTCATCATTTTGACCTAGCGCGCATCTAACTGCATTATCCGAGACACACAAATATAGCAACAACGAAATTCCTTCCCTTGGAGGAACTAACACCGGTGGATTATACAAGTAACTTTTGATAGCATCGAAAGCTGTCTGACACTTTTCGGTCAATTTTGTTGATGCATCGTTTTTTAGCAGCTAAAAGATAGGAGCACAAATCAACGTGGATTGAGCTATGAATCGGCTGATGTAGTTCAATCTTCCCAAAAAGCTCATCACTTCTTTTTTGGTCTTTAGTGGAGGTAATTCTTGAATCTCCTTCATTTTAGTAGGATCAAGCTCAATACCCCTTCTACTGATTATAAACCCAATAACTTGCCAGCTGGCACTCCAAAAACACATTTAGCGGGATTTAATTTCAAGTTGTATTTGTGCAGATGATCAAAGAACTTCTTCAAGTGAGTCAAATGATCTGCACTTTCACGGGATTTGATAATGACATCATCCACGTACACTTCAATTTCCTTGTGAATCATATCATGAAAAATAGTCATCATGGCTCTCATGTAAGTAGCCCCAGCATTCTTGAGACCAAATGAAATTACTTGATAATGATACACACCCCACGGTGTGATGAAAACTATTTTTTCTGCATCTTATTCATCCATTAGAATCTGGTGATAACCCGCATAGCAATCCATGAATGATTGCATCTCATGCTTGGCACAATTATCAATGAGAATATGGATATTTGGAAATGGAAAGTTATCTTTAGGGCTAACTTTGTTCAGATCTCTATAATCAACACAGATTCTGATTTTGCCATATTTTTTAGGAACTGGAACAATGTTGGCTAACCAATTCGGATACTGTGTCACTTCCACAACTCTGGATTGAATTTTCTTGGTAATCTCTTCTTTGATCCTCAAACTCAAATATGGCTTGAGCTTTTGAGTCTTTTGTTTTACCGGACTGCAATCCGAATTGATCGACAATTTATGAGAAATGATGTTTATACTCAAACCTAACACGTCATCATAAGACCAAGCAAATATATCGATGTACTCTCTAAAAAAATTGATAAGTTCCTTCCTTTAAGCTAATGGACACTGATTATGATTTTTTTGATACACTAATCATCTCCTAGATCCACAACCTGAGTTTCCTCTTGATTTGGCTTATATTGCTCCTCAAATTATTTCAATCCTTCGATGAGGTGTTCGGGTATCATAGACTCTTCATCATAATCCTCGAACCCATCACCATCAATCTCATTTTGTTTATTTAGATTGTGACATGACATGATATTGGCATGTTTTAAGTTATTTTTACTGAAATCATAAGCAAACAAAGTTAGATAAGTAAAATATAGACCTATAATCAAATAATTAGTAAATTTTACAATAAAAGAGGTCTTCATATAAATAAAAAAAATACAAACTTTGGCCATGACTGTGGGTCAATCTGCCTTTTTTCAAACATCACAAGGGGAATTTAAAGCATAACTAGATTAAAATAATATAAAGGGTGGGTCTTGGGCCTCTTCCAAACTACCACCAATTTAAAGGTAAGTAGATATTATGTCTTTATATACCAAGATGAGCGAGAAACTAAGAGCAGCGTAGATATCCAATTAGATAATTGCTCCTCTGGCTCAGCATCACGGATGCCCGATGTCCCCATTTCTTCCTTCAAGATTGTGTCAACTTCCTCAAAAAGATCCCAGATTCCTTCTCCAAGACCGTCATCATTGACATATTCTCGCATTGGAAACAACATATATAATGAGGTATTGTCCTAGCCAACACTCGATCAACCTTCCAGTTTGCTGCTCTGCCTCGTCGTCTTTCGTATGGACATATCCCAAACCATACTTCAATCCTCTATCGGGAATATGAATAGGCTCGATGATTTCTTAAAAATATTTCCCCAATTCAAAACCTGGCTCAACCACTTTAGAGCATGACAATGGCTATTATTTTATAAACAGAAGGCATAGGAGGTTGTGGGGATAAATCATCACTAGTGGCATTTACTAGCTCTACTGTGTAGAAGTCAGTACCTCTAGTAATATCATTAACAATTAGCTCATAACCGTTTGCATGACTTCCTTCACCATAAATGACCACCTCATGGTCATTCTTCACAAACTTTATCATCTGATGGAGAGTAGAGGGCACGGCTCCATCCATATGGATCCATGGTCTTCCTAATAGTAGGTTGTAACTAGTGATGATGTCCATCACCTGGAACTCTACAACAAAATCAGTAGGATCTACCTGAATACCCAAGTTCACAGCTCCTAATGTATCTCTTTGACCCCCATCAAAAGCTCTAACATTAACTTGATTCTTTTGAACTTTTCCCAAATCAAAGTTCAACTATTTGAGATTTGACAAAGGATAAATATTAATACCCAATCCATCATCGATCAATACACGATTCATGATCATATCTTGATACTTAATAGTGATATGAAGAGCTTTATTATGTATCAAACCTTTAAAAGGCAACTCTTCATCGCTGAAACTGATGCGGTGTCCTTGAATGACTCGACTCACCATAGCTGCCAGATTATCTTTTTTTATACCCACGAGTACGTAAGTATCATCCAAAGCTTTCATCAAGGCATGTCTATGCTGTTGCGAGCTCATCAACAATGCCCACACTAATATTTGGGCAAGTACTTTCTCTAGATGTTTCATTATAGAAAACTCTTTAGCTGCATCTTCTACCAAAACTCTTCAGCCTCAGCTTTATTGATTGGTTTCTTTTGTTGATCTTTCTTATGCCATCCTTGAGACAATTCTTCTGGGGTGTAACACTTACCAGATCGTGTCATTCCCTGAGTTGCTGCAGTCTCAATCACGAACTTCTTCTGGCTAGGAATTTCTCTCAACACCAAAGCAACAGCCTTTTGAGGTGTCAAAATCACAAATTTTAATTTCTTATTTATTCTCATTGAAGCCACAACCTTTTTAAGACTTTAGGATAGGCTGGGACTATGGACTTTGTTACACACCAATCTTCTTTTATCTCAATCATATTGATATTAACCCTGCTATGATTCGATAAAGAATTACTATTGACATTAGGAGCGGCGGTTTGGAGAGTGACGACCGTACGATCAATCAAATCCTGAATCTTATGCTTTAAATTGATACAAGTTTTAGTGTCATACCCGACACTGTTGGAATGATGCTCACATGTTATATCAGCTCTGAAGAATCTAGAGCTTGTATAAGCCAATTTAGGTGCAATGGGATGAATAATGTCTGCATCTCTCAATCTTTCAAACAGTTTAGTCCGATTTTCCACCAGAGGAGTAAAAGTCCCAGCGGGCTTATTTTCAAAATTAGTTTGAGAAAGACCATAGTTATTTTGCAGGGGTGGAGGTACATGATGATAACTCAAACGATTTTGGTGGGAAGGTGCGGGAGTTTGGAATCTTAGATATGGTTGTGTTTAGTAATTTGGTTGTGGAGTTTGGTAGTTTGGCGAGATACTTTGGTATTGTGGAGCTGGATAATTAGAAGGTAGAGTTTGATAACTTTGAGGTGGGTTTTTGTAATTTTAGGGTGGAATTAGGTAACTAGAAGGTAGGGTTTGGTAATTTGGTTGGGTATAGTAAACTTGATATGAACTTTATGGATCTCGCGGATAGGCCTTGAAAGGTGCATATTTCCCTGGGTTGTTGTTGGCAAATCTCTTTCCTTCAGGCATGTAGGAGATGGCAAATACATCCTCTCTTTTCTTCTTTAATAGTCTTGAAGACCTAGTTGAGGAGGCTACACAGGCTACCTTTCCAGTCTTGAGCCCATCCTCGATAGTCTCACCTACCTTGACTATCTCAACAAATTTTTCTTGAACGAGCAACATTAATCTCTCATTATATTCGGGCTCCTGCATGCCTACAAATACTTCAACAATCTCTTTCTTTATCATGGGAGGTCGAACTCTGGAAGCCTCTTTCCTCTATCTGTATGCATACTCGCGATAACTTTCAGTGGATTTCTGCTTGATTTTCTCCAAAGAATAGCGGTCAGAAACAATCTCCACATTGTAAGAAAACCTCTCGATAAAATCTTTGGCGAATGCGTTCCAATTAGACCATTATTTCATTTCTTGGGAAGTGAACCATTCCAAGGCCTCCCCACTTAAACTTCGGCTAAAGAGCCACATTAACAAAGCTTTTTTCTTCCTAACTCCTACTAGTTGATCACAATATACTTTCAGATGAGCAAAAAGATTTCTGGTTTCTCCGAAAGTGTCAAATTTTGGCACTTTGAACCCTCTGAAGGGTCCAAATTTGGGTGGATACACAAATCTTCATAATTTAATCCTACAACGTCCAACGCATAATGAAACTTCTTCATAGCTTTCATGATCTCCTCTTTTATATTCAATTTGACTGTCTATTTCTTTGTCTTCCACTATCTTTTCTATTCCTTATAGTGATCAAGTTCGGAACCGTTAGCATAGGGTTCATTTGGGATTGGGATTTGGAAAGTTGTCTTTTGAAACAAGGGCGAGATAATGGAGGGATTTTATGTATTTTAAGGGACTTGGTAATTTTGGGGATATGCCAAAGGGTTAGTATGCTGATTTTAGTGATGGGAAAAGGTTTGTGGATTAGTAACATTTTGGCTTTGTGGGGGAGGACAAAATTGTGGATTGGCATTTTGAGGAGGAAGAAAGGTTTGAGGGTTGGTATTTTGTGAAGGAAAGTAGGTTTGAGGGTTGTTATTTTGAGGGTAAAATGGCATTTGGTAGGAAGCAAACACATGATGGGGATTTGAGGTAGTGAGATCAACAATGAAGGGATTTTGAGCGAGGTTTAAGGATGGGTTTTGAATGTGTTCCATACATGAAATTAGAGAAGGGAAATAGAGTGGAGGCCTTCCCTCACCTGGAACCGGCGTGTTGGCGACGATAGTTAGATTTGACAATTTTTGATTTTTCTGTATCTCAACTCTCATATCAGTGATCTGTTGCACCAACTATGCAATCAGCTCACTCGGTTTAGCGACAGCAGGGCCTGTCACAACAATTTCTGTCAAACCAGTGTTTTCATTATTGCTAGTCATTTTCTTTTTCTCTACTAATAGATTTTGATTGGGGAATGAATCTTTGGAAGTTTTTGATCTCGTAAAATAAGGATGCTCGGTCAGTTTATCAATACAGATCAATTCTAAATACTTGATAAAAGAAAAACAACTCAAAAAAAATATTAGTCTTTGTTCACAGCATGTAATGCAAAATATCACATATAATGAGGTAAATAAACACATAAGACACATAAGCAGTTATTGCGCTTCCTAAACAGATGTGTAACCCTTTTATGCCAAGGATAGGCCTAGCGAATTGAAGGATGTATACGTTTTCTTAAGCCAATTCATTATCCCTAAAGTACTTTAAAAGATTCAAAATGTTTAATAAATCTCAAAAATAGATAAAGAAGTTTAGAATGGAAATAACAAAACAAATTACAAATAAAAGCAATCCCACACAGGGGATGACAATGAACTTTAAGCTTCTTTTGATCCTTCACTAAGTTTGGTTCTCTTGGCGATGCTGACCTCTTCCCATATGGCATATCTGTCTGCCCACAGATGATCTCTTGCTAACTGAGCTCCTTCTTGATGCTTGAACATTTTTACGGATTGGATCTATTGCTCCATGCTATCATCTATCTCAAACATGCACTGTCCCGCTCTTCGTAACTCTTGCTTTATCTAGGCTATGACTTTGGCATCTTCTGAATATCAGCGTAGATGATCCAACTCATTCTTCTCATACTTATTTTGTAGCTGATCGAGTCAAATTTGATGTTTAACACCAACATCTGCAATATGATAAGGGACATTCGGCCCTGGTTCAATGATTCCAGTAAGATTCTTCTTTATTCATTCCCTATACTCCGCAGAACTCTAAGGTTGAAATCTATTCGGCAATGACTCACCCAACACCCTTCGAGTTTTCCATGCTCTAAGTATCTGTTCAGCAAAAGAGACTTGGCCACTTTCGTGGTCCGTTGCAAACTTTTTCAAATTTGCGGTTTGTGGAAGTTCCTGTTTTCCTCCTAGTGTTCTAAGGACTCGAGCGGGGGCATACGGTCAGGTTCCTCTTAATCTGGTTAATATCAAGCAAGGGACCTTTTCCCCTCAAATCATTATTTACTCTGGTAGCACCATACTCTCGATTAACCATTGCACATTTTCTTCTCTTAATCCCTGAAGCCTTGGATACCAGAATTTTTGACCTCCAATTCTGTGAAAATGATTACAATATAACCACCAATCGTGACCTTCAAGTTCGTATGGTCGTCTCAAAGGATCTGGATGTTCTGGATCATGAGCTTTGAGTAAGTGTCTCATCATCCACTATTAAAGTATCAGATTACATCCCTAAAAGAATCGTCCAATATTTTTACACTTATCCAAAGCTCGATAAATGTCCACTAGAATTATAGGTGCCAAAGTATAGTACTTGGTTGTGGACCCATAGTTTACCCCATTGAAGATGGCATGAGTGACCATTACTACACTTCGATGGATAGTATAGTTTGGGCCTTGGGGAAATACCATTGTCCCAAGTAGGCATATTACAAACATAAGGGGATGCGTTTCCTTCCATTTTTCCTTTGAGACAAATTTGTCTTGATACTTTTCGAAAGCTCTTGCTCGTCCAAATTGAGTGTAAAGTTTTTGAAGTGGAATGTTCAGTCCGGGAAGCCTGTCCATCTATTTAGCTTTGACAAGTGAAAGTTCTTCCTTAATCTTGTCAAAATCCCATATTTTGGGAATAAGAATGTCACCATCAGGCTTATGCTTCCGTTTGTTATACATGCTTATACATCTCTATTATTTGTCTCATGAGGAGTCACCACTATCATATCATAAAAGAACGCGCAAGCCGATAAGGCTGCCATTATATGTCAATATCCATAGCACATAGTATAAACTCAGCTGAAAAAACTTATACATAACTCACACATATGTCTACAGACCTCTAAGAGTATCAACAATATCATATGATGGGACAGGTCTCCCACCGTACCTCTTAATAAATATATATATATACATCAAGAGGATCGATACCAAAAGCTAGGCTCTGGTACAATGGAGCACTCCAAAATAGTTGAGTGAAAATCTTAAGCTGACAGATTTCCGAAATAATTATCTGTACCTACGGGCATGAAATGCAGCCCCCAAAGAGAAGGGTTCAGTACGGAATACGTACTGAGTATATAAAGCATAAAATACCATAAAGAAGATCACATCTGAAATAAAGATTTAAGAGACAAGTATGATAATCAATAAATCACTATACCTGCGTTTTATGAAATGAAGTCATGCATATCATCATCATATACCGTACTCAGCCCATTATGGGACTCGATGTCATAATTATATCATTATATTATCATATATATATATATATATACCGTACCCGACCCTTTAGCAAGGGACTCGATAAATAGAGTAGAGTACACTTTATCGTACCCGGCCCATTATGAGACTCGGTATCATAACCATATCATCATAACATCATATCATCATATACCGTACACGACCCTCTAGTAAGGGACTCAGTGAATAATATAGTAAAATTGTGCATGATAACATATCTCGCCCGAGACTCGGTGAAAGGTGTAATAATAGTATGCACGAGTAGAATATCATGAGCAACCATATTCAATTAGATCATCATCTGAGACTCAATAGAATGAGTGGAATAACTAACACTCGAATGCCCAAAGTATGAAATTTATTGGCCAAGACAGTGCAGTCCGCAACAGGTCCGCATCGCGGACATGGTCATGAAGAATAAACCAAGCAAAATCAAAAAGTCAAGTGCGAGGCAATATGGTCTGCGACAAGTCTGCATCGCGGACCTGGGATAAGTAAAGATCAAAACTAAAGCTTGAATTTAATTTATGAGGCAGTGTGGTCCGCGACAAGTCCGTGTCGTGGACCATGGTGTGGGTAATGCAACAAGATGACGCAAACAACTATTGTAAGTTAAGAACGCTAATTATGATAAAATGTGTCAAAATAGAGACTTTTATACACCAACAACTATCCAATATATAAAGGATTTGAGGGGCAATAGCTCAATCACATTAGGATTTCTAACATCAAGAATTAAATAAGGATCGTGAATTACATTCAGAATTTATGAATACAATTACCCCAAGCTCATATCATTTATTACTTAATCTAAGACATGCCAAAAGAAAGAGAGGATAACTTTACATACCATGAACTCTATCTAAATGTCCAACGTCTACTTCTCATGCTCGTGGGTCTAAAATTAAGATGACATAGGCCACAATTAGATATCCACATTACTTATTAAGTAATCCAAGTACAAATGAAACTTAACAAAATTCGGGCAGCATTTCCCCTGCAAACGCAATAATCCTTAAAATTTTAATTTAGCCAAACACCAATTAAAACATCAACAACAACAATACCAACAATTCCATATCAATATAGAATTAAATCCATCCTTAAGTTACTTCCAAAACAGCCCAATATACATTTGGATATCGATGCTTGTATTCACTTCTTTATTTCCGTATATCCATAGTATAACAATAACAACAACTACAACCAATACTATGATATTCCATCCCATAAAACAGTTCGTAATAACCATGAAACAACCCCCAAAACATCATTGCAAAACAGCCATAAAAATTATACTAAATCGCTCCAAAATATATACAATATCTTTATACACTTTATTCTTCCAAATTCAAGAACAACAACTCATCAACAACATCAATAATTATTATACATCATAAATCAACTAATTCCACCCATTTAATCCACCCAAAATAGCCTCTTAATCCATAAATCTCAACAAAATGACAAACGAGTTTATAATGCTATTTTTTCTGTTCTAATCCGTTAAAACTCTAATTAAACTTGTTAACAATGGAAAAATGACTTTAATATTACCTTAAGTATGCAGAAGCAACTACATTAACACTCCTTCTTGGTTGATTTTTAGCTCAAATTGAAGGCAACGCGACGTACAATACTTTTCTCTTCATGAGCTTCGGGATTCGGGCCTCACATTTTGGTCGAAATTGATGTTTCTCTCCAGGATTCTCCTCTCTCTCTCTATGGAAATTTTTGGATATTTTTGGTCTAAAAATGAGGAAGAGAGGCTGGAAATATCCCTTAAAGGGTATGTGTATTGGGCCTGACCCGAGTTGGAGTCTGGTTGGGCCGAATCCACTATTTAGCTCGACCCTTACTCCTTAATATATCCATATATCCTTATATCAATGTCTCTTCCTAACCCACCACATATGGTTGGAAAGATATTTCAATTTTCTACAACTTTCATTTTTAGATTTTTCCCAAATTCCTAAATGCTAAAGGGGTTATGGCCTCTCGAAGTCAGTCCACCCGGAAATGTGACTTTTAAAAAATAATATTTGATGGCTTCCACTTTGATTTGGATCAAAGGTCATTCTTAAGTTGTCTTTAACTTTACATATATTATCCATATAAATTGTCATTTACAACCGAATCGTGCTATTTTAAAATTAAAAATTAAAAGTCCGTGGATTTATGTCTGTTAACTCATGAATAGTCCAATGTGCAAAAATACGGAATATAACATAGTCACCTCTGGACCGCAGCTAGGTCCTCCACGTGAGGGTCGAGTGGTGGCTATGAATGAGTGGGAGGAACATCATCCTTATCTCTGACCTTATCCTCCGCTACCTCTGCTACTCGGCTATTCTCGGCCCTATCCGTCCTCCGTATTTTCTTCCCTAGGGAAGAAGCCTGCCTGATAAGTAAAGGGTGAAAGGGGGGATCCATAGGGAGTACCTCATCAGAATCTAGAAGCATCACCTCGACCATCTTGCACATGGTAGAGATTAGACCAGACAGGAAGAACACCTTCTTGTTTCTCCGATAGAACACCTTCCATTCTGACATGATCTGGGCCTCTACATTCAGGCCTATCCCCTAAATGGCACAATCCACCACTAGAGCCTGCGAAAAGGTCACGTCAATGTGGTTACCAGAAGGGCGGATCCTTTTGGCCCCCAGGTGTAGTCATCTCTTGGCCCCGTTTGACTAGTCAGTGTTGGTGATGCCCTCTATGCTAGGCCAATAGACCCTATTCCGGCATTTTGGGGCCACTAGAGTGTCCCTTAACCACTCCAGATCCATCTCTCTCAACTTGGCCTCGTAGTTAGCATTGGAGGCGTTAGGTACCTCTAACACAGCGTTGATGTAGTGGGAACTCAATGGGATGTCCACCCCTCAAATACGGATGGTAGGGTGAGAATCATCCCACTGTACCATAGGAAGTATGGCGTATAACTCTCTTACCCAGCCGGTGTGTGCAAGGGGAGGGGTTTCAATTAAGGGGCTCCACTTGAACTCCTCGAGCCGAGCATGGATATTAGATATCTTGTCAGCCACTCCCAACATAGAAACCTGTCTCACGTATGAACTTGTTGTTTCAATAATCGTGATGCCTCTCCCGACTAGCGGCATTGGGAAAGCGGACGAAGGGGAGGTGGGCATCATTGTTGTGTGCCATAATATTGTACCTACAAATTTCAAGAAGATTCAGTTAGAACTAGGTAGTATAGGTATAAAAGTTGGATTTAGAAGGATGAGTAGGAGGAAGAGCTTCAGGAAGTGAGGCAACTGCCTGGCGAAATCCCGCTAGAGCAGCGGGATCCCACCAGAGCAGCCCCGCTAGGGTATGATGAAGGCCTTCATTTGGGATGAGCAACCAAGCGCGTTCATGGCGCCTCCACACCTCAAATCGCTTGTTTTTCCAAAATTTCTACAGAGCAGTGCTTCTAAGTGTCCTAACACCTTTATTTACAAAAGAATTTGGTTCAAAAACTCCGAATAGATGGCATAATCAAAGTTTGGGCCAAGAAAAATGTTTCAACTTCTACCCCATTGTTCTAAACTGATTTGGGTGGAATCCATTGTTAACCTTATGACCAGAATGTCGTAAATACATTGTGAACGTAAGGGGAAGATCCATGCTATGTTAATCTATCGGTGCAAGCAAGTTATTCAAAGGGTTGAAAAACTACCCTATGGTCCTTTTACTCTACTGATTCTTAGCATGTTATCGTTATAATGTAAATAGTAGCGGAAATCTAAAGTTCTAGATAAGATTCTTATCGTAGAGGAGACTTTTGGTAAACGTTTATATTCAAGAATCAGTAGAGTAAACGTTTTTCTTGGGCAAATTGGTATCTATTGTAATAACCCAAAACTATCAATGTTGTCTTATCTGACACTAACTTGAATATAAACATTACATACTACTTTATTAAAATAAAAAATTATCAACTTATACAACAACAACATACCCAGTAAAATCCTATAAAGTGAGGTATGGAGAGAATAGAGTAAAAGTATATAAATTTATTAATTTTTCTTATAGTTGCACAAATCGCGAACAATTTTACTAATTCTGATCATAAGAACAAAAATATTAAACTTGGACGTTTAAGCTAAATAACAAAGTGATTTATTTAAAAGAAAGACATATGCCTGGCTAGGCGGGGAGGATTGAAAATGTGAAAAAAATGTTATGCAAGGTGGGGTAAAACGGAGAGTGGATTAAAATCTTTACGGATTTATGTGGTTGGCCTGTACACGGTACCACCCAATTTGTCATCCCTATCATCTAGGATAGTTGTAAAAGGTGCAAAAAGATACCTAATTGTTCCTGAAAAACCATAGGAGTATATAGTAACAAAAAAACACATCCCCCATTATGTGATGCTACCTTGTCCGAAACAGATACTCATATGAAAGTTGACAACTTGTTTATAGTGGTCATTAATCAAGATCAAGCAGGTTAGTCGTTCTAGTTGTCTCTCATAGTGATCATCAAAAAGATTGTAATTTATTACTTTTTATTTTTATTTTATGTGACATGTTTCATTGAACACGAAGTTTGATATAAAAAAATTATTTTTGAAATTTATATTATATTCAAGTAAAAATTGATTTGGGATTTTAAGTTTGTAGGTTTACGGTCCAATAAATTAATATACAATAATAATTGACAAGAAATGCGTACTTAATTTTTTTTATATATTTAAAAGAAAACAACCACTTAAACACAATATATTAATACAAACATTATCATTGTAATTGATCTCGACCACTTGTCATGTTTTACCAGTTTGGGAGAACTAATAGTTTTGATCCAAACTTTATATTTGTCTTCAAAAATTGCTTAATATATTTAAACTACTACTCTCCATGTCACTTTTACTTGGCTGTTATATGAAAAAATATTTTTTTTCCCTTTTTTTACTCGTCCCTCTTAGCAAATCGAAAGAAATCTATTATTTGCTCCTAATATTACCCTTTTCATTAAATAGTTGCATAAAGTATTAATAATTTAATACTCCTTCTAGTCCAATATAAAAATTGATTATTAAAGTATGACACATTTTTTAAGAAAGATATTTAAAAACATTTATCAAAGGTTAAATCGTCAATATTACCCCTTTGATTCTCCCCAAACTCTTGTTAATAGTACAGATAGTCATTATTTTGGATTTAAAAGTAGTTGAAAACCTACTAAAAGAAAGGTTAATTCTACAAAAGATAATTATTGCATTATTGAACTTTGAACAATTGGACTAGATGGAGTATAGATTTTCAGAACATAATTAATAAGGTTAGTTAAGTAAAATAAATCCTTGCTTAAGGAGAGTGTCAAATAAACACAAATCAAGTAAATTGAATTGGAGGAAATAATTCAGAACCCAATAATTCAAAAGGGCTAGAATTCAAAATCCAAAAATTTCAAATCTCTATGTAAAGGCATGCACTTTGGTTCTAGATCATGATTGATTCGAGCATATGCTTGATTTAAGCAAAGAAGAGAGATATCCTGTTAGGTATCCTTCAATTTCTTGTTCCAACCAGAGAGACATAGGTATCAACGTCATTTAGTTAACAACGTCAACTCTCTCTATATATATCTGATTAAAAGACAACAATAATTCCTCCAAAACACATCTTAAATTGCAGTAAAATCAAATTAAACATGGCCTCAGATAATCTTACAGTGCTGAATGCACTTGACACAGCACGCACCCAATGGTACCATGTCACAGCCGTTGTCATTGCTGGAATGGGATTTTTCACTGATGCATATGATCTATTCTGCATCAGCACTGTCTCCAAACTTTTAGGCCGTTTGTACTACTACGACCCGACTACCCATGCCCCTGGCAAATTACCTCATAATGTTAACAATTGGGTCACTGGAGTCGCCCTGGTTGGTACTCTGACTGGCCAACTCGTGTTCGGATGGCTCGGAGACAAACTTGGTCGAAAGAAAGTCTATGGACTCACATTAATTCTCATGGTCATTTGTGCACTTTCCTCTGGTTTGTCATTTGGTTATAGCCGAAAAGTTGTAATAGGGACACTCTGTTTCTTCAGGTTCTGGCTTGGATTTGGAATTGGAGGAGATTATCCTCTTTCTGCTACGATCATGTCTGAGTATGCAAATAAGAGAACTCGTGGAGCGTTTATTGCTGCTGTTTTCGCTATGCAAGGTGTTGGGATCATCTTTGCCGGGCTTGTTTCAATGATTGTATCCAAGCTATTCTTGATGAATTTTGGGGGTAAGGCGTTCACTACGGATGAAGTTTTTTCCACGGAGCCTGAGGCGGATTATGTTTGGAGAATCGTACTGATGCTTGGAGCTCTTCCAGCTCTTCTTACCTATTATTGGCGAATGAAGATGCCCGAAACAGGGCGTTACACTGCGATTATTGAAGGAAATGCTAAACAAGCAGCGATTGACATGGGGAAGGTTCTTGATATTGAAATTCAAGCAGAAGGTGATAAATTAGCCAAATTTAAAGCAGTCAATGAGTACCCTTTACTCTCTAATGAGTTCTTCATGCGCCATGGTCTTCACTTAATCGGTACAATGACTACTTGGTTCTTGTTGGACATTGCTTTCTACAGCCAAAATCTCACACAGAAGGACATATTTCCTACCATGGGACTCGTTAGCAATGCCAAGAGCATTTCCGCTTTGAGGGAAATGTTTGAGACATCGCGAGCTATGTTTGTGATTGCTTTGCTCGGTACCTTCCCTGGTTACTGGTTTACTGTATTCTTCATTGAGAAAATTGGGAGGTTTAAGATACAATTGATGGGGTTCTTCATGATGTCAGTGTTCATGGCGATCATTGGAATCAAATATGATTACCTAAAGACTAAAGAACACAAATGGACATTCGCAGCTCTTTATGGTTTAACTTTCTTCTTCGCCAACTTTGGCCCCAATTCAACAACTTTTGTGCTCCCTGCGGAGCTCTTTCCAACAAGGGTAAGATCCACTTGCCACGCTCTGAGCGCTGCATCTGGAAAGGCAGGGGCAATGGTTAGTGCATTTGGGGTGCAGCAATACACGCAAGATGGAAATGTTCATAAAATCAAGAAAGCCATGTTGTTTTTGGCATTCACAAATATGGTTGGATTTTGCTGTACCTTCTTAGTGACGGAGACAAAAGGCAGGTCACTAGAGGAAATTTCAGGGGAGGATGAGAAGCAGAACGAGACGCAGATGAAGAGTTCTAGGCCTGTCTCTGGCCACCAGGAGGATGGATGGGACTGAAATCAGGACATATAAAATTGGCAAGTTCATCAATCATCACATTGAGCAGTACTATAAGTAGATGCATATATAGAAAAAGTATTGCTAATAAGCGAGATGTCACCTCCAGAATAAGAGCTTCACGAAGCAAGGAAATTAATATAATAGTTTCCCTTCACCATTTCGCCTAGTAGTTGGTGGGAGATTAATTTTGTATTGTCTATCTCTTGTCCTACTCCTTCCCAAAGTGTTCTATTTCCTTTTGACTTTGAAATGAAAAGTTATATATAGGTTAATATGTATTTACATTTTGTGAAAAGATGGATGGTTATTGTTAGATCTTGTTGGTCTTTTTTTCGAGAATGAACTTGACCTATAAAAAAGACTACATGTCTCATGTATGAAAGAATTTACTTAAAATTTTTAAAAAGACAATAAAGAACCTTTAGATATTGGCTAATTTGATTTGGTAGTGATGGGACTAAAAGCATAGGTAACAATATTTAGAAGGTTTCCCAAGTTCCTGGTATCGAATTACACAGGCTAATCAAATTGTGAAGAAGAAATCTGCAGCAACAAAGAATAGAAGGAAAAAGAATGAAAGATATGCGAGAGAGAGAGAGAGAGAATAAGGAGGAATTTTCTCAATGCTCCTTCGGAAACGCTTACATCTAGCATAAACAAAATACAGCTTGATTTCTGACAATTTTGATATCAACCCTTTGTCTGCTTCTAATTTACGTAAGTTGAAAGGCATACTTGAAGTATGATAGGACTTGATATAGAAAGGAACTAAACTTAAAAAGCAAATTGAAGCTTCATGAAATCCAATCGCAACCTGAACTCCTTTTCTCATGTCCTGATTGTTTTTTCTTCAAATTTTGGCCATCAATTGCCTTTTAAGTATCTTGTCTATGCAGCTACTTTAGATTGAGCTATCACTTCAAAAGACAGTTAAGGTAGTCGGAATTACCATAAATTGTTCCCACTTTTGTTTGGATTAAAACCATGCAGGCAATTTCTCTCCTTTATATTAACAATTCATTTGATTGATACTGACAGCGATTAATGAATGGTTAAATGCTGGTGTTCTGGATTTCTTTCCCAATTATTAATAGAAAGAAATTTGAAGTGTTTTGGAACGCTAGCAACAATTTGCATCATAGGAGAAAACGACTAAACCGAACGACTTACCCCTCCCCCCCCTCCCCAATCACGAGCAGCGAGGTGTAAAATGATCCATCTTGAACAACCAAATAAAAAAAATAAGAGCAGGTAAAAAATCGCAAAAAGATGTATGATTTTTTTTTCACACCGTCAAGTTATAAATTCACCCACGACAACATTATATTCAACTTTCATATCAAATTTAATAGGAAACCTTGAAAATAGAGTAATAACCTACTATATCCAATCAAAATTTCAGATAGCAAAAAAGTTCTTTAAATGAATTTCTAACCCTTTATAATTTTTTTATAAATTCTATATCCTTTTTACATATAAGAGACTTTTACTTAAACACACAAAAGATTTGAAAAGACCATTTTCTTCTATTCAAATTATAACAAAGCAAGAGATCTCATTTCCACCTCTTTTACATTGTCAAGATTCTATAACTTAAACCCCAAGTTTAATCCAGACCTAAAATGTTGACACCTTTGCCTAAAAGTGGTCGTTAATCAAGTCAATTAGCAACTTCTGGCGCATCCTGTCAATTACAAAGTGATTGCCGAATAAGCTTAATCTACCACGTTGTTTCAATTTCTTGTGACGGCGTTGAGTTGGAGGCATATTATTGATTTAAGCAAAGAAAGAAGAAGGATATTCTCCAATAATTATCAGATAATTTCTTGTTCTAGATACAGAACCTAGGCTTAAACGTCAATTAATTAATCGCATTACTTTCTATATATACATAGAGCAATTTAGAGACAGGCAGACATCAACCAATCTCAGCAAACAAGAGAAAATAAAATAACATGACCTCAGACAATCTTGTAGTGCTAAATGCTCTTGACACAGCACGTACCCAATGGTATCATGTCACCGCCGTTATCATTGCTGGAATGGGATTTTTCACTGACGCATATGATCTATTCTGTATCACTACTATATCTAAACTTTTAGGCCGTTTGTATTACTACGACCCAACTACCCGTGTCCCTGGAAAATTGCCTCATGTAGCTAACAATTGGGTGATTGGAGTTGCTCTAGTTGGTACTCTATCTGGACAGCTTGTTTTTGGCTGGCTGGGAGATAAACTTGGTAGGAAAAAAGTCTATGGACTCACTCTAATCCTCATGGTCCTTTGCGCACTTTGCTCTGGGTTGTCCTTTGGTTATAGCGCGAAATCTGTAATAGGGACACTCTGTTTCTTCAGATTCTGGCTGGGATTTGGAATTGGAGGAGATTATCCTCTTTCTGCTACAATCATGTCTGAATATGCTAACAAGGCAACTCGCGGGGCGTTCATTGCTGCTGTTTTCGCTATGCAAGGAGTTGGGATCATTTTTGCAGGGCTCGTTTCAATGATTATCTCCAAATTGTTCTTGATGAATTATGAAGGGAAGCCATTTGATGTGGATGAAATTTTGTCCACAGAGCCCCAGGCAGATTATGTTTGGCGGATCGTGTTGATGCTCGGGGCTCTTCCGGCTCTTCTTACCTATTATTGGCGAATGAAGATGCCCGAAACAGGGCGTTACACTGCTATCATTGAGGGCAATGCTAAACAAGCCGCGGTTAACATGGGGAAGGTTCTTGATATTGAAATTCAAGCAGAAGGTGATAAATTGGCTCAATTCAAGGCAGCTAATGAGTACCCTTTACTCTCCAATGAGTTTTTCCAACGCCATGGGCTTCATTTAATAGGTACAATGAGTACTTGGTTCTTGTTAGACATAGCTTTCTACAGCCAAAACCTCACACAAAAGGACATATTTCCTGTCATGGGACTCACTAGCAAAGCCAACACGATTTCCGCTCTGAGGGAGATGTTTGAGACATCGCGTGCCATGTTCGTGATTGCCTTGTTTGGTACTTTCCCTGGTTACTGGTTCACCGTATTCTTCATTGAAAAAATCGGCAGGTTTAGAATACAATTGATGGGGTTTTTCATGATGTCCGTTTTCATGGCGATCATTGGTGTCAAATACGATTACCTAAAGACTAAAGAACACAAATGGACATTTGCAACTCTTTATGGTTTAACTTTCTTCTTTGCCAATTTTGGCCCCAATTCAACCACATTCGTGCTCCCCGCGGAGCTATTCCCTACAAGGGTGAGATCCACTTGCCACGCGTTGAGTGCGGCTTCTGGAAAGGCGGGGGCAATGATCAGTGCATTTGGGATACAACAATACACGCAAGACGGGAATGTTCATAAAATTAAGAAAACTATGGTACTGTTGGCCGTTACAAATATGGTTGGATTTTGCTGCACATTCTTGGTGACAGAGACGAAAGGGCGATCACTCGAAGAAATTTCAGGGGAGGATGGCAGGCAGAATGAGACACAAATGAAGACTAGCAAACCTGTCTCTGGCCACCAGGACGACAGATGGGAATGATAACATGATATTATACTGGCAAGTTTAATATCATCACTTTGAGTAATACGTAATTACATATCTAGGAAATCGTTCAATAAACGGGCTTGCTAGGTGTCACTACGCGTTGTGCTTTCTATCTTCAATCACCTCTATGAATAAGAGCTTTAACATGATAAATGACCTCGGTACAACAGGTAAAATTACACTGATAATAGCGTATATAAGTTAAATTGGAGTTTTAGTGAGCTAGACCATCAGTATACTAGTACTTGGCTGCATTTTCTCTCCTTTTTGTACCCCTCCTCTCCCAGGGTTTAAATAAGTGCTAAATATGTTAATTATGTATTCATTTTTTTGTGAAGAAATGGATGCCTTTTAATTTGTTTGCTCAAGAATTGTCACTATCCAAAATTACCTAAGTCATGATGACACCTACATTTTCTATGAGGTATGTGTATCAATTTCAATATAATTCAATTATCGTTAATAAAGGCAGAAAGTAATTATTAAAAAAAAACAATTATGAATAAGGGTTAAGTCTCAAATATCATTAATGCGGGAAAAATACAAAAATAAAATAAAAAGTTCACAAATCCTAGCGACTTGAGTAAGAGTTCTACAAAATAGACAATACAAGCTAAAATGCACTGTCTGAATAGAAAAGACATGAACAAAGTTAAATAGGAAAATTCAGTACTATGGATCAGTCAAGTAGCTTATCCTGACCAAGCAAAATTCTTCCTTGAAACATCTCCAAGTTGAGCTCTTAACTCTCACTCTCTTGCAAAATACTCAAATATGCAGAAGAAGACGAGAGTTTAGAGAAGCTTTTGAAATTGGCGTGATCTTCTTATAGGCAAATAAAACCCTTGCTATCTTTATGATTCTTCCTAACAATGTTGGATCTTATGCTATTCTTTTTTCTTTGCAATGTTGGATCATATGCTAGGAATTTTTATCCCCAACACCTTCAAGATTGCTAATGAGAGATATGTGACTTGATTCAACTCTGAACTTCTAAATTTAACCATTTCGAAATTCACCCAAATTCCTCGAGACCCGTTCCATTCATACCCCAAGTTATGAAGCATCAAGTCAACCTACGAAAATCCTCAAATAAGAAAAATATTTCTAAAACTCAAAATGATCAAACTGTAAGCTGAATATATAGAGAGAGTGATGAAATCACAACTGCTATAGCTAAAGACAACTAATAAATAGTAATGAGGCAAAAACAAAAAGAACATCAGAAATTTACGAGGTTCGGCAAAAGTTTATTTTCTTTTGCTTATTCCTTAGACACAACCAACCAATATTTATATCACTTCAAAGAAATACAAGTGAAATACTACAAGAGAGAAAGAAGATCAAATGCCTTAGAAGATGAGAAGGCAAGTGAGATGTGTGTTTCAAATTAATCAAGAACTACCTATTTATAGAGATAAATTCTTCTACTTGATGTTATCCATGACATCACTATGTGTCAAAATATCAAGATTTAACTTGTGACACCAAATTATGATTTACCAAACTTTCACCTACGAAGTAACTACCTTGACTTTTTGTACCAATGAAGAATTATCTTTCTATCATATATTCGAATTAATTCATCTACAATTTTGTCAAATTTTACCTCCACCTTGGAGAGATTCTCCATTTTCAACTTCTATCAACAACTTTTGATTGTGTCTTTAATCTCAATCTTCAATATTCAACAATGTTGATCAATTTCAATCAATGTTGAAACTTGACTGCAGTCACTACTTTTTTCAGCATATCGACAGGGTTATCTATAGTCCGAATTTTCTGCACTATGACTCCACCTTCTTCTATGATGTCTTGTACAAAATAATATCAGACGTCAATGTGCTTCGTCCTTTCATGATAAACTTGATTCTTTGCTAAATGACTAGCACTTTGACTATCACAAAATATTGTGATACTTTCTTGTTCAATTCCAAGCTTTCTAAGCAATATTTGAAGCCAAATGCCTCCTTTGCAGCCTCTGTAATCGCCATGTACTCTACCTCAGTGGAAGATTGAAGCAACTATTGACTGTAAAGTAGACTTCCAACTAACGAGTGCATTTGCAATAGTGAAAACATAACTAGCAGTTGATCTTCGTTTGTCTAAATCGTCTGCATATTTGAGTCACAATATCCAACAAGATATTGACTATCTTTCTACTCGAAAACTAAACCAACATCTACAGTATTATGAATATACCGTAGAATCCATTTTACTACTTGCTAATGTTCCTTTCCAGGATTATATACCTGCTTACAGCTCCCACATCATGTGAAATATATGATCTTTTGCAATTGCATGCATCAAGCAACCAACAACATTCACATATGGTACTCTTGACATATATTCTTATTCAGCTTCAGTTTTTGGCGACAACGTCACTCAGCTTAAAGTAAGGAGCAAGCAGAGTGCTAACCAACTTCATTTTTTCATTAATACCAAATCAGTTTAGTACCCTCTTCAAGTATTTCTTTTTAGACAAAAAGAGCTTTTTTGAATGTCTATTTCTTTTAATATCCATGCTAAGATATCAACAACATATATGAGAAGATATATAAAGGATCCTTCTTCAAGCTTCCACAAATACACACAATGATCGTATTTGCTTTTTTGTACTTTTGCAGCAACATAAACTTGTCAAATTATTTGTACCATTGCCTAGATGATTGTTTCAATCTATACAACGATTTTTCAAGTTTGCACACCATATTTTCTTTTTTATCAACTTTGTATCCTTCTGGCGGAGTCATGTAGATTTTCTCTTCCAAGTCTCCATGTAAACAATGTAGTGTTTACATCCAACTGAACTAGTTCCAAATTCAACTGTGGTACCAAAGCCAATAAAACTCTAATGGAGGAGTGTTTTACGACTGGAGAAAATACCTCATTATAGTTAATTTCCTCCTTTTGAGCATATCCTTTGGCCACCAATCTTGCTTTGTAGCGAACATATTCTTGGTTAGAAAATCCTTCTTTATTTGTATATACCCATTTGCACCAAATTACTTTCTTGCCCTTCGGGAGATTGACCAATTTTCATGTATGATTCTGATAAGGGACTGCATTTCTTCATTCATGGCTATCATCTACTTATCTTTTTCTGAACTTTGGACTGCATCTTTACAAGTGGTAGGAATACTATCTGTTGCAATTGAGTTTGCACAAGCCACCATATCTATGAGTCGAGCGGATTTTCTTATTATTCTCTTTGGCTTGCTGGTTGCTATTGATTCAAGTTGTGGTTGAGGTTCTTCAGATAGAATTTCCCCCTCGACTGACTCTTCCTCCAGAGGAAAATCTTCTTTTGTTTTCCCATTTTCTCTTTGTGTTGGAAAAATTATTTTTCCCTCAAACTCCACCTGTTTTGAAGCACGATCAGTTTGTTTGACATCTTCAATTATTACCTTATTTGTCAAGGTAGATTCATCAAAGGTAACATCCCCATTGAAAATAATTTTTCTTATTTTTAGACACCATAAATGGTATCTCTTGACTCCAGAAGTAAATCCCCATAAATAGAGCCTTCTTTGCTCTTGAATTCAATTTTGACTCTTTTACATAATAACATACAATTGAGCCAAATACATATATAGAATCATATCTTCAGTAGGTTTTCCATACCATTTTTCTAATGGTGTCTTATCACCAATAGTAGTAGATGGTAGACGATTAATGAGGTGACATGCATATGTTATTGCCTCAGCCCAAAATTCTTTGCCCAAGCTAGCATTGGATAACATACACCGAACTTTCTCTAGTAAAGTCTGATTCATGTGTTCTGACACTTCATTCTGTTGTGGTGTATTTTTTACGGCAAAATGTCTTAAGGTGCCATTATCTTTATAAATTTTCTAGAAAAGATCATTTTTGTATTCTCCACCATTGTATGTTCGAAGACACTTGATCTTTCTGCCACTTTGAGTCTCTATCTCCGCCTTCTATTAAAGAAAAATTCTCAATACTTGATCTTTAGTTTTCATCGTATACACGCACAACCTTCAGGAAAAATCATCAATAAAGGTTACAAAATAGTGTTTCTTGGCCTAATAAATGTGTTTTGGAAGCACCCCAAGCATCAGAACGAACATAATTCAAAATACTTTTAGTATTATGAATAGTTGTTACAAATTTAATCCTCGTCTGTTTTCTCTTGACACAATGTTCACAAAATTTCAAATTGCAAGTTTTTACTCCTTTCAACAATCCTTGATCTGATAAAGTTTTCAAGGATTTTCCTCCAACATGTCCTAAGCACATATGCCATAACCTGGTTATTTTTTCTTCTCTATCGTCACGGGATGTTGTTACCGCTGTTCCAATAATTATACTACCTTGATAGTGGTACATGTCATTATTTATTTGAATTACTTTCATTACCACCAGTGCACCGAAGCATATTCTCATTAACCCATTATCTATAATAATTTTGAACCCTTTTTACTCTAGGGTTCCTACAAAAATGAGATTTTTCTTTAAATTCGGTACATATCGAACATCTGTTAATATTTTACTCAATCTATCATATTCCTTAATCGAAATGAACAATAATCACATGCGGTAAGAGGTTTATTATTTATGGTATGAATAACTCCACATTTTCCTTATTGTAAAACAACAAATCGGTTCTGATTGGGACACATATGATAGTTACAAACTAAGTCCATTAACCATACATCAGATAATTTGGATGGCTCTGTTGTAACTAACGAGAAATCAGAATCATCACAATCAGCTATATTTATGGCCTTTCCATTATTTGGTTTGGCCTTGCCTTTTAACTTTGGGCAGTCTTTCTTCCAGTGCCCCTTTTGTCACACCCCGAGAGATAATTTTTTTCCTCAAGTGAACCGCTTGGTCCAATCACTCATTCATTCATATCACCGGAAGACTTAAAATACTTAAAGGAAAACTCAAGTGGGCTAACAATTAATGCTTAAACGAGGAATAGTTTAAATAACAATGTTAAAAGTCCACTCAAATCTCATAACAGACTCTAAAAGTACCCATCTAACTTAACTTTGACTCTGTCCATGAAGTCTCTATCCACTATCAAGAAAGTGTCATGACAATCCAACGACTACCTCAAAAGAAACTACTCATAAGTAATGACTGTAATAAATGTGATTCCTCCAGAAGCAAGGAGGTCTCACCACTATCAAGAAGAAAAAGATCTTCAACGAAGCACATGTCAATGATCTCTAGCACCTGTATCTTCATAATGAAATGATGTGGGTCAAATGATGTTAGTACATGGAATGTATGAGTATGTAAAATATCTAGAAAGGAAAATACCATCATCAAACTTGATATCAAGTAACTCAACTCAAAAGACTCAACTAAAGATGACACCAATCAACTCAAATAACATGCAAGTTTGTAGCAACAATGCTTTAAAAGTAGACTAATTGATATGGGACTCAACCAAATCGAATCGATCATTTTAGGAAGTTCTTCGAACCGACAATCATCACTTATAAGCTAGTGATGAAACAATGCTTTGCACTATTGTTTTAGGGCACAACGAAGACAAATTCAATCAAGGAAAGAGGGCTTACTTTTCTTGAGGCTGATTCATCTTATTCAAAATTAGCTATGCTAATGGAAGAGAAAAAATTTAAGTACTGGAATAGGAGTTACAAATATTCATTCCTAATTTATATCACCGATTAGTGACCTGATCCCGCTAAGCAAGAATAGGTACCGATACCAACTCTATCTTAACTACCGGTAAATCCCTTTCTCTAGGATATGACACTTCACTACTCAGAGAGGAAAGAATTCTTCTCCAAATCATCTCTTCCTATATTGTCTTTAAAGGATTTCTCGGAGCAACGCCCCAGGTTCCAGACCCAAGAGTCAACTTAAATGTTTTAGCTGGGTACTTTTGACTTTCTATGTGCCACAATCGTCCAATACCTTACCAAGGTAAGGGACGATCAACCTCGTTGGATTCATAATCAATCAAAGTCCATCGTTTTGGAACTTGAGAGGCATGACCTCTATCCTATGTTGGCTACGTATTTTATGTGATTCGAGATATTAGTTACTCTTATCTAAATTTGTGCTCAATACTACTACCAAAAAACTCACTACACTCATATACTCAATCAATCATTATGATCAAATCAACTTATTTAGTCTCATTGGACTCTCATCAAACTAACCTCATCTCAATCATCAAACTCTTTCATTTAAAATATGCTTTCGACTTATTCATCACTCATTAAGACTCTATCTCACAATCATTTCACTTAATACTCAACTCATTTAGACTCAATATTCATGATCTTTCAATTCCCAATCAAATATGCATAAATTTTCTTTAAAAATCATAATTTGTTAAATGCATAAAAATAATTCACCTCATCTCAAAATGCATGCATATAATGCAACAATCATCAACTCAGCTGAGGTTCATGAGAAAGAACAATCATCAGCTTAGTTGGGATGTATGGAAAGGAAATCATGAACAGTCAATTAAGAACTCAAATCATAATAATCAACATGATATATTCATATATATGTATAGTTATCAATAAAGAAATACATAACAACTCAAGAACTCAATCAAATCGGGATAGAACTCGAACTCAATCTCAATTCTAACAAAAGGAATATGTAGGGCGCATGAATGAATTCAGTCCAATATTATTATTAGCCTTACATACTTGAAAATCAAAGGGACGATCGAAAGTTAAAGACCTCGCTTGAAGACCTTTGAACCCTAGCTCTTTTCTCCTCCAATTCTTGCTCTCAATATTTCTAAGTGTTATGAGAATCTAGGCGTTTAGGGTACCAATAAAGGATTCAAAATAGTCCCCAAACATTGAGGTTTGGTTTGGGAAGGGTGGAAAATAACCGAATTACCCTTAATTAAAACTATCTCTGGGCCATCTATAGGCCGTTCTATGAGTCCTAGAATTTTCTAATGGTAAGACATTTCTTTTGTACGAATAGGACAGAAGCGCCCCAAGGTAAGACACTCGACCTAATAAATCCCTTATCTAAGATATCTTTTAATTGCTCTTTCAACTCAGTAGGGCCATTCTCTATGGCAAAATAGAGATAGGCTGCATATCAGGAGGGATATCAATTCCAAAGTAGATCTCTCTATCAGAAAGGACTCTGGGCAGATCCTCAGGAAAAACTTCAGGAAACTTATTTACAATCGAGATCGACTCAAGGGATGGAGACTTCCCACTATCATCACTAACTCGAACTATATGATAGATGCAACCCTTAGAGATTAACTTTGTGGCCCTAAGGTATGATATGAACTTACCCTTAGGCGCTGCTGAACTACCCTTCCACTCCATGATAGGTTCATCCAAAAACTAAAACTTAACAATTCGAGTTCTATAAATCAACTAAGGCATAACAGGCATAAAGCCAGTCCATGCCAAGAATAACATCAAAATCAACTATGTCTAACTCATCAAAGTCAGCAATGGTATCTATGTGAAATATAAACATATTGCAATATTTATAGACCTTCTTAGCTAAGATAGACTCACCAACAGGAGTAAAAGAACTGAAAGGCTCAAAAAGACACTCAAGAAGAATCTCAAATCTATCAGACACATAAGGGGTCATGAAAGACAAGGTAGAACTCGGATTAAGCAAAGCATAAACATCAAAAGAAAAGACTCGAAGCATACCAATGACAACATCTGGCAAGTTGTCTTGATCTTGGCGACTAGCCATAGCATACAGACAGTTTGAACCTCAGCCTGTTCCTAAAGTGGTACCTCTCTAATTGCCCCGAGCTGGGGTGCTGCAGTAGAAGATTGGGCTCTGTTGCCTCACATCAAACACTCTCTCTGAAAATGTCTTACCTTGCCATATTTGTAGCATCCATTGACTCCCTCTTTGCATTCTCCCAAATGAAGTTTACCACACTTGCTGTAAGGTGTCTTTACTTTCAAATCTTGAGCCACACTTCCTTGGGATTGAAAACCCTAGGCTTTGAAATTATGGTGGCTCTGCGACTTCTGTTCATACCAATAATTGGGTGTAGGTGCACTTGCTGATGACGGAGCATAGTTTGAAGACCTCTTTTGAAAGAAGGACATATTGCCATTTCGTTATGCTCATTCTCATATCCAACTGATTTGGCTTCTTGCTCAATTGCTCCTCTCTGTCTTTCTTCTTATCATCCTCAACCTACTGAGCATACACCATAAACCTAGGAATATCCATGTATGAAATCAATAGTGATGCCTTACACTCTTTTTTCATATGCTTGCCCAGGCTGGAGACAAACTTCCTCATTTTGGATCTTATAGCAAGATCATCTCCGGAGCATATTTGGACAGCTGAATAAACTTAAGACCATACTCTTTCACTGTCATTCCCTCTTATTTCAGGTTCACAAATTCTTCAACCTTGGCTTCCCTTAATTATTTAGAAAAGAAATGATCAAGGAAGGCACGCTCAAATTCATCCCAAACAGCAGGCTGAACATCCCCACTTCTACCTTCTTCCCATTGACTGTACTAAATATTTGCCACATCCTTGATCTGATAAGAAACCAACTCAACTTCATTAGCATACACCGCTTTTAAAATTTTCCACATCTCATTAATGAAGTATTGGGGGTCCTTCTCAACCTTAGAACCTGTGAATATTGGTGGGTTCATCCTCAATAAATCTCAGATCCTCATAGAATCCGATGGCTCTTGAGAGCTAGAGCTAAGAGCTGGTGAACTCTGGTTACTATTTCAGGTTGATACCAACTGAGTGAGCATGACAATTGCTTCTCAAAAGTCTTTCTCCGAAGTAGGAATTGACTGAGTAGTAGGCATTTAGGGTTCCTCCGTAGATCGAGCAGGTCGACCCCTATTCTCACTCCAGAAGGTGGGGGCATCTCAGACTGCAGAACTTCAGTACTAGCGGTGGTACATTTAAGAGGTATTATCTTCAAAAACGTAAACATACGAATTAGGAAGGAACTTTTAAATTTAAACTCTTTCACACGAACTCAGAATATGAAAGAAGTGAAACAATACTTAATGTACTATAGCCACCTATTTATATGTACGGTGCACGACACACCCATAAGTAAGAATCTACTAGAAATGACTTTATAGACACCCTAAGACTCTTAAACTCTGTGGTCTAATACCAAGTTTATCACACTCTGAGAGAGTATCCTAGGCGTGGCTAGCACTCGAAGACCATTGCTGGACCCCAAGAAAACCACTTGCAATGGTCTCCAAGTAGAATCAATGGTCTCCGAGTAGAATCAACGATATCTAAGTGTCTCCTAGTAAAATACTCAAAGGAGAATTCAAGTAGGCTAATAATCGATGCTTAATAGAGGAATAATTTAAATAACAATGTTAAAAGTTAACTCAAATCTCATAACTCAATACCAAAAGTATGATTTAAAATAAACTTTGAAAGTACACATCTAAAACAATTCTGACTCTATTTATGAGGCCTCTATCCATTATCAAGAAGGTGCCGAGATAAGTCCATGGATACCTCAAAAGAAACTACTCATAAGTAATGACTAAAATAAATGTGATTCCTCTGAAAGCAAGGAGGCATTACCACTATCAAGAAGGAAAGAATCCTTAATGAAGCATCTTTGATGATCTCTAGCACATGTATGTGCATCATGAAAATGATGTGGGCCAAATAGTGTCAATACATAAAATTAGTGAGTATGTAAAATAGCTATAATGGAAAACACAATCATCAAAATTGATATAAAGTAACTCAACTCAGGGGACTCAACTTAAGGTGACTCTAATCAACTCAAATGACATGCAAGTTTGTAGCAACAATGCTTTGAAAGTAGACTCAATGATATGCGTCTCAACCAAATTGAACCAATCATTTGAGAGAGTTTCTCTAATCGACAACCATCACTAATGAGCTAGTGATAATACAATGCTTTGCACTGCGATTGCCGCAGCCATCCAATACCTTGCCAGGGTAAGGGACGATTAACCTCAATGGATCCACAAATAATCAAAGTCCATTATTTTGGGACTTGAGAGGCATAACCTCTATCCTACGTTGCCTATGTAGTTTATGAGATTCGAGATATTAGTTACTCTTACCAGAATCAATGCTCAATACTTCTTCCAAAAGACTCAATACGCTCGTATACACAATCAATCATTATGATCAAATCAACACATTTAGTCTCATTGGACTCTCATCAAACTAACATCATCTCAATCATCAAACTCTTTCATTTAAAACATGCTTTCGACTCATTCATCACTCCTCAAGATTCTATATCTAATCAATTATTTAATTCAATACTCAACAAATTTATACTCAATACTCATGCTCTTTCAATTCTCAATCAAATATGCATAAACTTGCTTTAAAAATCATAATTCATTAAATGCATAAAAATCATTCTCCTCATCTCAAAATGCATGTATATACTACAACAATCATCAACTCAGTTGGAGTTTATGGGAAGAAAATCATGAACAGATAATTAATAACTCAAATCATAAGAATCAACATGATATATTTGTAAATATGTATAGAACTCAATAAAGAAATACATAGCAACTCAAGAACTTGATCAAACAGAGTTAGAAATTTAACTTAATCTCAATTCTGGCGAAAAAAATATGTAAGGCACGTGGACGAACTCAGTCCAGTGTTGTGATTAGCCTTACATACCTAAAAATTAAAGGGATGATCGAAACTCAAAGACATCGCTTGAAGACCTTGAGCCCTAGCTCGTTTTTCCTCTCCAATCCTTGCTCTTAATATTTCTAAGTGTTATAAGAGTCTAGAATTCAGGGTACTGATATGGGACTCAAAATAGTCCCAAAACATTGAGGTTTGGTTTGGTAAGGGGGGAAAAATACCGAACTACCCTTTATTAAAATTGTCGCCGGGCCATCGATGGGTCATTCTACGAATCGTAGAAGCCTAGGTCCAAAATTGGACTTTACTGGAATTGGCAGTTTGGGTCTATGGATCCTTTTTACGAGTCGTAAAAAGATGAAAGGTCGTAAGGGCCACTCATAGACTCACTTGAGAATTTGGGACTGGGTTTACGGGTCCCTCTCTATGACTCGTATCCTCTACGAGTCGTAAGGTCTAGACGTAAACCTTGGGTTCACATTCCAGTAGCTACTAAAATGTGTCACATGGGTTTATGAGTTGACCTTACAGATGATGTACCATGGATGTTCGGTAATTTAATGCTTTAAAACCAAACAATGTGCATGTCTTTTAAGCATGTGTTAGCATATTTGATGTTGGTTGTGCTTATTTTGCAGGAAACTAATTTGGAGAGTTGGTTGAGGAATCAAAACACCGAAGGAAAGTGTTTTTAGTATTTATGGGCTCATCCTATGACTCATCATTACTTATACTAGTCGTAGGTGTCAATCGTCAAAAGGCAGAAGAGAAAAATAAAACTTGAACTGAAGACTACGAATGAATGGAACAACTCGTTCTCAGATTTATGGGTTGTGAAAAGAAGTCATCAAAGCAGCAATGAAGGAATAAAGTCAAGGTGAAGAAAACGAGTAAGTTCTACGGCTCGTCTAAATTTCTACGAATCATGAAACTCACTAGTAGCTAGAAGTTACAAGTGATGAAGAAAGGACAGTGTCTACGACCCCATTTGACGAGTAGTCCTTAAAGTTACGAGTCGTAAAGAGTGTCCATGAAGAAGAAGAATTCCTCAATGCAATGTGAAATATTACAAGATGGGTCTACGAATCGTCTAAATTGTTACAACCCATAAAAACGAGCCATAGACCCAAACCAACTTTAAGTTTCCTATGTTTTCCAAATTCATATTTATTTAGGATTGTTTGTCTATAAATACACTTCTTAGGTTTAGATTACTTTATACACATTTTTGGGTTTTAGAATATAACTTAAAATACTTTTGAGCTTTTATTCTTGAATTTGGATTTTTGTTATCAATATTTTACGTTCGAATTTTATTGAAGATTTTTGGGTTTCCATAAATCTCATGGTAAGTTTATGATTTCTTTTAAAGTGAATATTATTGATTGTGAACACATAGTTATGAGTAGCTAATTCCACAACTAGGGTTGTGGGAATCATGAAGAATTAACGACGTAGAACTTAATAAAAAGTAATTCTTGAATGGTGTGTAAGCATGTTTTATTTTTTTCTTTATTTTGATTGCTTTTAACGGTGGCCAACGTTAGAACTCACCTTATCCTTACTTGCCAAATTAAGGAGGAAATAGATGGGAAAAAGGATTAAACAATGAGATTTAGGGCTAATCATCGTCATCTAATTAGCTTGAACGGATCAAGAGATAGCTAAATCTGGGATCATTGGTAAGGGTTAGTAAAGCATACACTCGTAGATGGATCAAGTTGCATAGTGAAATTCACTTATTTGTCGGATCAAGGACTTAGGTAAAATTAACTTACCGATTCTACGTGTAATATACTAGGAAAGAATTACTTATAAAAAAAGGTCTACATAGTTAAGGATTCATGGGGAACTCATAAAACTCTACTTTCACTTCTTATTGATTTAGACCACATTAAACTGTACTTTCGTTCGTTGACGTTTTCTATTTGATTTATTGATTAATTTTATAAAAATCCCCCCTCCCTTTGTTTTCTCTTTTTACAGGAATAACTTAATTACTAAAGCAAATAATAAACGATTGATCTAAAGTCTAAACCACATTTCTCATGGGATCGACCCTAACCTTTGTTAGGTTCTATATTTGATTAACAATCACTTTATACTTCTTTAGGGAGGTGTAATTTGATCATATCAAATTTTGGCATTGTTGCTGAGGAGTTTGACTTTTAGATTAAGATTAATTTTTATTATTTGATCGGTAGTCATTATTTCCTTATATTACGTTATTTTTATTTTTGTTTGTGCTAAAACAGGTTTTGACTCCTAGTGCATGACAAATACGAGAAGTCAAGGCATTTCCTTGATTTCATTCAATCCCGAAATTGAAAGAGCATTACGTAGGATGGAGAACAACAACAATAACAACAAGGGACACAAACTTGGTGATGGCGCAGAACATCTTAGAGAGCAATATGACAGTGCACCACAACATACTCTGCAACATCAACCACAAAATGTCCTTAATAATCCACAAGTAGCAAGGCAACATCCTCTACCTAAACAACGCTCTGAATTCGGCATATGAAACAACTATAGGGTCTATTCTGACGCCATCAGAACTACGGGTGCTATTGTGTTACCTCCATTGCCTCCATGAACTAAGTTTAGTATCATAAGGGGGCTGATTTAAGTATTTCATAGTAGAGGACTATTTTTAGAATTTCCATCTGAAGATCCACACATTCATCTCTAGACTGTGGCGTATGTTTGCCAAAGCAGTGTTGGCGACCCAGGCTTAAATATGGATATCATTAGATTGTACATTTTTACATTATCACTTACTGGTGAAGCTTCAATTTGGTTGTCAGAACTCCCGTACAACTCCATCACAACTTGGGATGAATTACGCATAGCATTTAATGAGAAGTATTTTCCATTATCTAAGAAGTTGAAACTAACAGACTGAATCAACAATTTCCAACAGTTGCCCGGAGATTCAATTTGCGGAGCTTGGGAGAGATTTATAAAGTATCTACGAAATGTGCCAAATCATAGGATAGTAGATAAGTCACTTCGTGAGCTATTCTACCGTGTACTTGATGATAATGGAAAGCTTGTCGCCAACACCATTACTGGAGAAGCATTTTTGGTAACACTTTCCAAGAGGCTGTAGAGAGACTTGATCGTGTTACAAAGACTAACAGAGCTTGGAGCACTAGGGACACAAAAACTTCAATAAAATCCTTATCTATTCGCACAAATCAGAATCCCAACTTACAAATCGAAGAGATACTTCAAGAGCCCGCTCAATTAAAATATGACATCAGGTTGGTAGTCAAGAGCATAGGACTAGAGAAAATTAATACAATGAACCATCAAGGTAGGGCACCAAGTTATGACGATTATGGATATGAAGAAGATGTTTATTATGTGAATGATCAAGTAGGGGGTTTCCGTACTAATGCCCAAGCATCCAATTAGGATTCTTGATGCTAAGGTCAAGGAAATCAAGGTCGGAACTACAACAAATTCAATCGAGAGGGCCATTACAACCGCGACAACAATTACAATCGTGATGAAAACTACAATCATTAGAACAATAACAACCAGAATGGATACAATGATTGAAACCACGGGCAAGACAAAAAAGGTAATTGAAGAAGGAGAGATAACAACAATAGTGGTGCATACATCCCTTCCAAAAATCGAGATGAGGGATCCGGACTTGCAAGAATTGAAGACATGATGGCTAAGATGATGAAAACGCATGACGCAATAGAGGATAATCTTAAGGAGATATGCAATGATTTTTTCGGAATTAATCAAAAATTTGAGTCACATTCTACATCCATAAAGATTATTGAGCAACAATTGGGGCAAATTTTATCATCTTTTAACCCATGCCAAAAAAGGAACTCTCTAAAGTAATAAAATTCAAAATCCAAAGAATGATAGGCAATGCATAGCGGTGACCACCCTAAGTGGCATTCAAACAGTTGATCCACCTATGCTAGAACTTAAGGATGATATGAACGACATAGTTGTTAGTGAGGATGAAATAGAAAGAAAAATTGAGGAAGAAGTAGTAGGCGAAGAGCCAAGCTCCAAACAGCCTGTAAAAAGAGATGAAAAGCATGATGAGAAAGCAGGCAATACAAAAGATGCTGCTCCAACTCTAATTCCAATGCCAAGACCTCCTCCTCCTTTTCCGCAAAGATTGAAGAAAAAGGCCGAAGATGGAAAGTTCCTTAAGTTTATTTCCATGTTAAAACAACTTTCGGTGAATGCTCTCTTGTTAGAGTCACTAGAACAAATGTCGGGTTATGCCAAGTTTATGAAGGATCTTGTCACAAAAAAGAGAACGATAAGCTTTGAACCGACCGATAACTTACATCATTGTAGTGCAATCGCCACTCGCTCATTTTTGCAAAAGAAAGAAGACCCAGATGCATTCACCATACCATGTACTATTGGGGTATTCAACTTGGCAAAAGCGTTGTGCGACTTGGGTGCTAGAATTACTTTAATACCACTTGTAGTGTTTCGATAATTAGGATTGGGAGCCCCCAAATTGATGCCAATGCGGCTCTTGATGGCAGATTATACTGTGAAGAAGCCCGTAGGCATCATTTATGATATTTCAGTGAAGGTTGAATCATTCATATTCCCTGCTGACTTCGTCATTCTTAAATACGAAGTAGACTTTGATGTTCCTATCATTCTAGGTACACCATTCTTGGCAACCGAACTTGCTTTGGTAGACATGGAAACTGACCAACTAAAGTTTTGACTAAATAATGAAGAGGTGATGTTTTATGTATGCCAAGAAATAAAGCATCACAATAATTTATGAGTTGTTTCTATGATTGATTTTGTCGACGATTTGCAACCAAACATACCTATTAAAGAGAGGTTGGGTGTTAAAGCTCTAACTGCCGTCATCATGAATGTTGATAAAGATCACATTAAAGAGTATGATGAAATCGTTTATGCACTAAATGACCTTGGAATTTCAATCACGCACCCAAGAGACTCGACTTAAACTTGAAAAATAGAGCAACTCCACCCGCGAAGCCATCCATCGAGGAACCTCCAACTTCGGAACTCAAAGCACTTCCATCTCACTTGCAATATGCATTCTTGGGACCCAACAATACGTTGTCGATCATAATAGCCGCCGATATTCACCAAAAGCAAGTAGAAGCTCTTATATCCATCTTGAGGCATTTCAAAAGGGCAATAAGGTGGTCCATAAAGAGAGGTTGGGTGTTAAAGCTCTAACTGCCGTCATCATGAATGTTGATAAAGATCACATTAAAGAGTATGATGAAATCGTTTATGCACTAAATGACCTTGGAATTTCAATCACGCACCCAAGAGACTCGACTTAAACTTGAAAAATAGAGCAACTCCACCCGCGAAGCCATCCATCGAGGAACCTCCAACTTCGGAACTCAAAGCACTTCCATCTCACTTGCAATATGCATTCTTGGGACCCAACAATATGTTGTCGATCATAATAGCCGCCGATATTCACCAAAAGCAAGTAGAAGCTCTTATATCCATCTTGAGGCATTTCAAAAGGGCAATAAGGTGGTCCATAAATGACATCATTGGCATAGCACTAGGCATATGTACTCATAAAATTCAACTCATGCTGGATTTCAAACCAAGCATTGAACACCAATGATGTTTCAACCCACCTATGCAAGAGGTAGTCAAAAAAGAGATCATCAAATAGTTAGATGCTAGGGTTGTTTATTTAATCACAGATAGTAATTGGGTAAGTCCAATCCAATGTGTACCAAAAAATAATGGTATTTATGTGGTGCCAAACGCAAAGAATGAACTTATTCCAATGAGGTCATTCACCAATTAGAGAGTGTGTGTGGATTATCTCAAGCTCAACTCATGGACTGAAAAAAATCACTTTCCAATGCCTTTCATAGATCGGATGCTCGACTGTCTCACTAGCAAAGGTTAGTACTCTTTTCTTAATGGATATTCAGGCTACAATCAGATCTCTATAACTCCAGAATATCAAGAGAAGACCACTTTCACATGCCCATATGAGATGTTTACCTACAAAAAGAGGCCATTCAGATTGTGTAATGCACCTGTGAACTTTGAACTTGTATGATGTATATCTCTTCGAACATGGTGGAAGATACAATTAAGGTTTTCATGGATGATTTTTCAGTGGTTGGTGACTCATTCGATGATTGCTTGGCTCATATCCAAGATGTAATAAAAAGGTGTGAAGAGTCCAACCTTGTGCTAAATTGGGAGAAGTGTCACTTTATAGTGAAAGAGGGCATAGTGCTGGGTCACAAGATTTCAAACAAAGGCATTGAGGTAGATCGAGCAAAGATTGAGGTAATCACAAAGTTACCTCCTCTCATCTCTGTTAAAAGTATTCAAAGCTTTTTGGGACATGCCAGGTTCTATCCCCTTTTCATCAAAGACTTCTCCAAAATAGCTCATCATTTATGCAAACTACTAGATAAAGAGATGAAGTTTGATTTTGATGAAGCCTGTCTAGAAGCATTCGAAGAGTTGAACAAAAGGTTAGTTATGGCTCCTATCATTATTGCACCAGATTGAAAGCAGCCCTTTGAAGTCATGTGTGATGCAAGTGGAGTAGCACTTAGCATAGTATTGGGACAAAGGCATGAGAAGATTTTACATCCAATATACCATGCTAGAAAATCCCTTAATGTTGCTCAAAGAAACTACACCATGACTGAACAAAAGTTGTTTGTTGTTCTGTTCCCTTTCGAGAAGTTTAGATCTTACTTGTTGGGCACCAAAGTCATTATACACACATACCATGCTGCATTGATATATCTCATGGAAAATAAAGATGTCAAGCCAAGACTTATTTGTTGGGTATTTCTATTACAAGAGTTCGCCTTTGAGGTGAAAGACCAAAAAGGGATAGAAAACAAAGTTATGGACCATCTCTCTAGGCTTGAAGAAGAGGCGATGTTAAAGTTTGAAGATGGAGTTTAGATAAATGACACCTTTCCAGACAAACAAGTATTGGTAGCATCACATGACTTAATTCCATGGTTTGCCATATTGCCAGGTTTTGATTAGTGATATAGTTCCATCTAATTTAAATGTTCACCAACGCTGCAAGTTCATGTCCAATGTGAAGAAATCCTTTAGGAAAGAACCATACTTGTTCCATGTTGGTGCATATGGGATTATTCGTCACTGTGTACCCAAAGTAAAGATGATGAGTATTTTGGAAGCATACCATTCGTCGCTTGTTGAAGGCCATCATAGTGGTATTCAGATAGCCTATAAAATCCTACAATGTGGGTACTATTGGTCAACAATTCATCAAGATACTCATGATTTCGCCAAGTCTTGTGATCTTTATCAAAGGGAAGGAGGAATTTCAAGGAAATATGATCTCCTACTCACTCCAATTCTAGTCATTGAATTGTTCGATGTATGGGGAATTGTCTTCATGGGACCTTTTGTAAGTTCAAGTGGAATGAAATACATCCTCGTTGTGGTTGAATACGTGTCTAAATGGAAGTTATTGCACCTCCCAACAATGAAGCAAGGAGTGTCACCGCCTTTCTCAAGCGTAACATCCTCTTAAGATTTGGTACACTAAGGGCAATAATCAGTGACGGAGGTTTCCACTTTTGTAATCAATTGTTCAAAGTGTTACTTGAAAAGTATGGGATTCAACATAGTGTAGCAACTCCTTATCATCCACAAACTAGTGGACAAGTTAAAGTTCAAATTGTGAAATCAAGCAAATACTCGCAAAAATGGTGAGAGAAAATAGAAAGGATTGGTCTAGGAAGCTTGATGACGCTGTATGGGCTTAACACACAACATTCAAGACGCCCATAGGTATGTCACCTTATCAACTTGTCTTTGGGAAATCTTGTTATCTACCCGTAGAGTTGGAACACAAAGATATGTAGGCATTGAAGAAATTGAACATAGATTGGGACACTGCATCAAAGCAAAGGATGAATCAAATAAATGAGTTTGATGAGTTTCATCTAAATGCATATGAGATCCAGCCTTGTGCAAAGAAAGAATGAAGAAAACTCACGACCAAAAGATTGAAAAGAGAACATTTACGCCCGTAGACTTGGTCATTCTTTTCAACTCGAGGATGCATTTATTTCCTAGCTAACTCAAGTCTAAATGGTTGGGACCACTTTGAGTGAGTCAAGTCTTTCCACATAATGCGGTCGAGCTAGAAAAGAAGGACGGTACGAAGTTCAAAGTTAATGGGCAATGAATCAAAGCATACATGTGCATAGAGGATGAAATCAAAACTGTGGAAGCATGTAAGCTTAGTGAAGTCTGAGAAACTAAGTATATCTACATCGTGCCGCAACGCTAAATCAAGCGCTACTTGGGAGGCAACCCAATTTACTTTGTATTCATTTAGTCTATTTTTATCATTTTTCTACTCTTACTTGTTAGTTTTTTGGATAGCATAGACTTTGCTAGGGTTCGTTTCAAATTAGAGTCACAAAAAACATAAAAAATAGGCCAACGATTGAGCACGTGCCCATGCCGAATTGCAAATACTAGAAACTGAAAAGGACTCAAAGAGACATACGAGTCCTTTTTATGAGTGACTTGCAAACTTAACTCATCAATATCCAAATTCAATACACGGAGTAGCTTTAAGTCTATGAGTGTACTCTACAACCCATAGAACCTTCTACGACTCGTAGCCTACACTCGTGGACTCCAGGTATGTTTCTTTAACTCTAAGACAACCTAAGATTCAAGTGTACGTCGTAATAATTATTATGAGTCATAAATTGCTCATTTTGCGGACTTAATAAGTTAAATACCCGACCCAACCCGAGCCATATTAAATACAATAAATGAAGTTTAAAAATCACGCCCATTCTTCTCCAAGACTTAAATCGACCACTGTTCATCTTCTCCTTCATAAATGTTTTTCTCAAATTACCTCCCTTGCCTAAACCACACAAACTCCATCACTAGTCCACACCATTTAAGCATCAATCAGTCAGAAGATAAAAACCCTAACTCCTCAAGCATCTAGCAATATCAGTCCTAGTTTAAAATGCAAAGAATTTTAATTCTCCATTGTGGTAAGTTGATCTTTTAATTACTTACATACCTTGATTAACTTTGTAATATAGTGGGACTGGAGATTTAGTTAGAACCAAATTAGGGCTTTTTGTGATGATAAAATTGGATTATTGAATTGATGTATGAAATGGAGGTACTAGGTTCTTCATGAAATGGACAATGGAATAATTAATTAATTGTTGAACCCTTGTTGGAAGGTGATCACTGACTTTGTGGAATTCTCAACATGAGGGTTTTATATGAGTCGTAGATCATTCTACGAGTCGTAGTACCCCTCGTAGAATGGGACCTCAAGAATCAGTGATTAATACCTTCACAAGAAATGAGCTTAACTGGTTTATCTACTTGTGCACCTGACTTATTGAACTAATTTGTGAATTGGGAAACTGGGTCTTCATTTAAAATATTATTTAAAATTAAATAGTTCGAAGTCCTTTCACTTGTGTTAATATGATAATATTAAGATGAGCAATTATCTTCAAGTTTGTTCAAAAGAGGGTTTCCTACAGGTCATAGTATTATCTACGAGTTGTAGCTACCCCTTGCAAGCAACGCACTCAAGATTTCACAAACAACTAAGTGTTACAAGTCCAATTATGCGTCGTAGAGATTTCTACGCCTCGTTAATTACACTCATCCAAACTAAATGGGCAAAATTCAGCACTTTCATGTTTTGGCACTTTACTTATACGGGTACATATTACGGGTTATCGTTCTATCTACGATTCCTAGGATTGACTCATACAAGTCTAGTACCAATACCCAGTGGAACATCATTGCGTCTAAGACTAAACCTTACAATCTGTAGAAATTTCTACGGGTCGTAAGGTCCTCTCGTATACAAACTTCAAAGGCTAATAACCTGCAGGTTTGATTTTACGAGATGAGTCTACAGGCTGTCGACTCTTCTACGACCCATAGCTTCACCCTCGTAGAGCCAAAAAACTATGACATTCTAGTTATATTTTTTTCTTTCTTCTTATTTTTCTTGTTATGTTTGTGTCCTAACTCTCCCTGAACAGGTAAAATGCATCCAAATTAAACATCAAAGAAGGGTAGTGGGAAGAAAAAGGTATCCAAGAAGAAAGTCGTGGAAAACTTTAGATGATGCCTCAAAGATGTGCCCACAGATGCAAAACTTAGTGTTTTTGAGGAGGAGTCCTATCATTACTTTGAGGCACCATTGATGACAAAATCCACATCACATCACTCCAACTAAGTCGTCCAATCACCAGAACTAAGTGGAGACTCTTCCCCTCCCAACACATCTGCAGCACCCACACTCTTCTACTCTTAAAGAGGAGATTCAATAGAGGTGAAGGAGACTGACGATGACTCCATACCCCAGTCCACTTCAGGATACGAATCCTCCATGGGGAAGTCAATGCCCGAGCGGCCCTCTATACCAGTTCACATAGAAGGGAAACCAAGGCGGTGGTGCATTTCTAAGCTGTTAGATTTTTACAAAATGGGAAAAGAGAAATGATCTTCAAAATGTGTCGAGACCCATTACTAAGGAGCCGCGTGTGATCATAACCGAGCTGGAAGCAGTTTCTGAGATTTGTGACTTGTTTCATCGCCACACACTAGAGTGGATGGCTGATCACCTCGGGAGTTACAACAATAATATGGTCCACGAGTTCTATGCTTTATACGTGGACAAAATCAAATATTTGGCTCCTTTTAAAGTAAAGGAGCTAGAGTAGCCGGTCCTCTTAACCACACTGATTTGGGAGATCTCGGTTAGTCTATCCGAGGAGACTATCTGACGTGTAATCTATAGCCCCAACTTTTCATCTATAGGCCAAATGTTATGAGGTATCCGATGCAATGTGGTGAGCTACTTAGATAGGTAGCAGGTTAAATAGCGAAGCATGGCATCACAACAAATTGGGTGTCACACCCAACCCCGATCAAGAAAGCGTCACTGAACTTCGTAGCTAAGTTTTGGTGGACTATTGTCAGACACCGACTCTACCGACCAAGGCAGACAACCATTTGACTTTGGATTGGGTTGTGATCGTAGAAAGCCTGATGGCTGGATATGAGGTAGATATTATGAGGATCATTATTTCAGAGATTCATGAGAAGGCGATTCGTCGGAACACCACGATCTTTTTTTCATATCTTGTGTTTGCACTATACAGGAATGCTATAATTCTATTGATTACAGGGGTTGATCCGCTGATTAGAGTGAACAAGAATACAAACTTAGGGCTCATTAAAGATGATACAAATCCGGTCAGACAACAGAGCTCCCCCTTTCCAGAAGTGAAAGTGCAGGAGTTTGAGCATGTTCAGTCGCCTAAACAAGATGCTTCAGCAGCTATTTCGGACCTCGAGACATCTTCCATAGTCCCATCTGAGGCTGTCTCGGCTATTTCGACTCTTTCTTCTACTAGCATACCGCAACCATAATACACAGGCTTGGTCACCATTTTGGCTGAGGTTCTACACATTATGATACAGCGATAGGCATAGACCGAGGCCCAATTAGGTCAGTTAATTCAACAACTCAAGTCATAAGTCTGCAAAGCCATAACCGAATTAGAGGAGCGCATGGCAGTAAAGTTTGATACTACCTTGGCTAATCAAGAGTGACAAATTCAAGCGCGTATTAATGCCTTTGAGGTAAGGGTAAACACGAGGTTGTGGGCCTTGTCCAGTGCTGACATTGCTACCATTCAAACTAAGATTAGAGCACTATGTGCGGAGATTACATTTCTGGCTACACCATTCCCTATACCATTTGCTTTGCATATTGTATAGCCACCGCAATTGTTTAATTTATTTGCAGATGATGAGTCTGAGGTGGTTTGAGACAAAAGGCCCCATACTAAGGATGCCACTTTGGAAAGGGATAAGGAAAGAAAGAGAAAAAAGAGGAGCGCTAGAATGTTGAAGAGGCCACTCGGGCATCTATAGTGTCCAAGGAGATACGGCTAGAGGAGGAGAGGAAGTGTGCTATTGGATCTTCGAGTTCCCATGTTGACACTCATGATGATGCACAAACTTCCGTGGTACCACATACTGCTGCATCGGGATCTACACCTATGGACCCAGATGCCACCATATAGACTTCGGCGCTTATGCGCCACATATTTTTTTCCTTTCCCCCCTACTTTTTTTCACTTTTTTTATATTGCATTGAGGATAATTCAAGGCTTTTTAAGTAGGGGTGGGGTGGTTATGAATGAATTCAAGAGTATCTAGGTGAAGTCTGAGTACCCTAGATACTAACAAAATCCATAGGGTTTTTTTGCCTGAGTTCTTTTTCACTATAGGATCTTTTTAATTTAAGTTGAACCGGAATGTTTAGGATGTAAATGTAAAATAGGAGTAAGGATTTATAGCATGATGGCTAGAAGGTTTAAACAAAACAAATAGACCCTTCCGAAATTTACTTGAATTGTTGTGATTGTTTATTTGATATATTGACTATGTAGGATCTTTGTGTGACATGATATATACTAGTATGATAACACATGACTTAGACTGAAACATGAACCAAAGATGGATGATTGACAATGAAACTTGTTGCCAAGTGTGTGTGAGGCATTTGTGTGTTTGGACTATTTGTGCTAATCTAGAACTTGTCCAGTTGGTCGTACTGTGATGATTGAATTGTTTGACTAGGAAAGGATCATAGGCTATTTTTGACTTAGTCCACTTATCCTTAAAAGAACCAACCAAACATTGTTTTACCCTTTGAACCAAAGATAGAAACTTCTAAAAGACCTTTTTGATCAAATAAACACGTGTTTCAAATATCCTTAATCCAAATTGTAATACCTTGTTTTGGCTCTGGTCCCTCCTAGAATAATGTGCACCTCAACTTAGGCAGAAAACCTAAGTTGAGGGTGTCTACTATAAGAGGAAAGCGAGAAGAGAAGGGGTATGAGAAACGAAAAATAAAAGAAAAAAAAGTTTGAAAAAGTGATGTGTGAAAAAAAAAAGGTGGTTGGCTAAGACAAATAAATGGTTTAGAAAGATTTATCAAAGAGAAGTACAAAGCATAAGAAAAATATTGTAAAACAAACAAACAAAAGCCACACCTAAGGCAAAAGCAACAAGCGAAGAAAAAGAGTGAAACGAAGTGTGGGTTGTAAAAGGTGGACTCAAAGTTGATTTAGTATTTGAGGAGGGACGAAAGTCACTAAAATCTAAATGCACCACACCTGCCCTTGAGCCTACGTTACAAGCCGCAAAAGTTCTATATTGATCCTAGTTCAACGGTTCAAGAGTCTAAGTATTGAAAATAAGGACAAGCCTATGGTATTGTGCATGAAAGTCTGAATTTTTTTTATGAGCGTGAGTGTTTTCCCACGCCCCTAAAGTTTAAAGAATAAAGGGAATTTATGAGTGAAAAAGGGACTTCTACGACTCCATTTGATTAGTCATACTCAAAGTTACGAGCCATAGAGAGTGGCCGTGAAGAAGAAGAATAATTCCTTAGTGCAATGTGAAAGATTATGAGCTGGGTCTACGACTCGTCTGAATTTTTACAACCCATAGAAACGAGTCATAGACCCAAACCGTCTTTAGGTTTCCTATGTTTTCTAAATTCATGTTTATTGAGGATTGTTTTTCTATAAATACACTTATTAGGTTTAGATTACTTTGTGCACGTTTTTGAGTTTGAGAATATAGTTTAAACTACTTTTGAGTTTTTATTCTTGAATTCGGATTTTTGTTATCGATATTTTACGTTCGGATTTTATTGAAGATTTTTGGATTTTCATAATTCTCATTGTAAGTTTATGATTTCTTTTAAACTGAATATTATTGATTGTGAACACGTAGTTATGAGAAGCTAATTCCACAACTAGGGTTTTGGGAACCATGAGGAATTAACGACGTATAACTTAATAAAAAGTAATTCTTGAATAATGTACATGCATGTATTGTTTCCCTTTATTTTGATTGATTTTAACGGTGACCAACGTTAGAACTCGCCTTATCCTTACTTGCTGGATCAAGGAGGTAACGGATGAGAAAAAGGATTAAACAATGAGATTTGGGGCTAATCATCATCATCTAATTAGCTTGAATGGATCAATGAATAGCTAAATTTGGGATCATTGATAAGGATTAGTAAAGCATACACTCGTAGACAGATCAAGTTGTGTAGTAAAATTCACTTATTTGTTGGATCAAGGATTTAGGTAAAATTAACTTACCAAATACACTAGGAAAGAATTACTAATAAAAAATATCTACTTAGTTAAGAATTCATGGGGAACACATAAAATCCTAGTTTCACTTCTTATTGATTTAAACCACATTAAATCGTACTTTCATTCGTTGACATTTGCTATTTGATTTATTGAATAGTTTTATAAAAATTCCCCCTTTTGTTTTCTCTTTTTACAGAAATAACTTGATTACTAAAGCAAATAATAAACGATTGATCTAAAGTCTAAACCACATTCCTCGTGGGATCGACCCTAACCTTTGTTAGGTTTTATATTTGACTAACGATCATTTTATACATTTTTACGGAGGTGTAATTTGAGCGTATCAATAGATCGTAGAATGAGTGGCGAGTCGTAAGGTCATTCATCGCAAAGGCTCTCAGAATTCCTCATTTGTCTAAGTGTTGGAAGGACCTATAAGTCTATCCTACGACTTGTAAGACCATCTACGGGTCGTAGTTGTCCACTCGTGGTCACTTGGCAGTGACACTTCTCAATTTTTCTCATGATTCTCGAACTCGATCTAGGCTAGAATAACACGGGGTGTTACACCTTTTCATGGAAAAAGGCACATTCACCTTTGCTGGGTATGGATCTTGACTTGGATCTTTCTTTCTTCATTTTCATTTGATTTTGAAAATGACCTCTCACGAACAGTGCCTATGATTCTCCACCTTTTTGTTTTTCTCTCTTCCTTTGTTCATAACTATACAAGACAGAACAAACTTCTTTGAGAGATACTTCATCATTCCCATGAAGTAGAGTAGTTTCAAGGTGATCAAACTCATTCAGAAGTGAACTTAACAACATTAAGGCCATATCTCCATAAGTAAAAGTTACATCCATATTCTGTAAATTTGTCTCCAACTTATTAAAACTGGTGGTATGATCATTCATTGTGCTACTGGGATATATGTGAAACGTAACAATCTCTTTTTCATGTAAAGTTTATTTTGATTGTTTTTCTTCAAGAATTTCTTCTCCAGTGCATTCCATAATTTACTTGCAGAAGTTTTCTTTGTGTATGGATACTTCTGTTCTCTTGCAAGGTAAGATCTAATGGTACCACAAGCAACATGATTGATAATCTTCCAATCTTTTTGTCCTACACCGTTTGACTTTTTTTCTTCTATGGCAATGTCTAGCCCTTGTTGAAAAAAGACATCAAGGACCTCGCCCTGCCATATTCCAAAATGTCATAATCCATCAAAAATTTCAACTATAAATTTCGCATTTGACACAATTCTTGTCATATGCGAAGATGCCAATGATGATGTATTATTGACATTCGATGTGGACTCATCATTTTTCTTATCTTCCATTTTTGCTATAAATACTATTCATTAGATAAAAATGTAAAACACCAAAATAAATTTTTTTTGATGTGGAAGTTCAGACTGCTCTGCAACCACAACGCATACTCAGATAAAATCTTGGCTCTGACACCAATTATTGTAGAAGCCGGATATATAGTGATGAAATAAAAACTGCTATAGCTAAAGAAAACTAATAAATAGCAATGAGGCAACAATAAAAAGAACATCAAAAATTTATGAGGTTCGGCAAAAGTTTATTTTCTTTTGCTTATTCCTCGGACACAACCAACCAATATTTATTTCACTCTAAAGAAATACAAGTGAAATACTACAAGATAGAAAGAAGATCAAATGTCTTAGAAGATGAGAAGACAAGTGAGACGTGTGTTTCAGATGAATCAAGAACTACAAAGTAACTACCTTGACTTTTTGTAACAATGAAGAATTATTTTCCTATTATATATTTAAATTAATTCATCTAGAATCTTGTCAAATTTAATACAAACATATCATTGAAAGAATGAAATTGGAGTTGGGAGACGGTAGGCGACAATCTTCTCTCTACTTTTTGATTTTACCTTTATTTAACTATATGAATTTTTTCACACTATCTTCATATATATGTTAACCTCATTAATATAGTCATTAGAATACTGTTACTTGGCCGAGATACGTTTTGCATTTCTTTCTACTTTTCGATCCTTCCCACCGACTATCATATGTATAGTTTCTTGAGAGAATTTAACTCAACATGCCTCTCAATTAAGTCGTGTTGTTCTTCTTCTCCTCTCTTTTCTCTTTCTTGTTGTTCTTATTCTTCTTCTCCGTCTCATCCTCCTCATTCTTTTTATCCTCCTTGTTCTCCTGCTCCTCCTCCCCGTTCTTCTGAATATACACAAAATTGTAGAGCTCTTCCAGAAAAATCAAAAAAGATAAATTAATCCATTGAAATCCTTACAAAAATTGGGCAAATTGAGTATCAATTCACATATTTCAGAATCAATAATTTAAAAAGTTTCCTATAGAATTTTTGTCCAAATAAAATTGATTCCATAATATTTTCAATATCTTGAGTTTGGAAGATTCCATGGAAATGAAAAATATGTATATCACATCGTATATCATGAATATTAATGCATATCACACATATTTTTGTTGATATACAAGAGAGAAACAATACATGATAATATACACAAATATAAATGAGGATACACGAGTAGATTCTTTTTCAACCTTCAGTTTTCATTTGAAAATCAATTCAAATCTACCTCAAATCATCTCCAAATACCTTTAAAATTGATATTCAAGCACCTTAGGGTGACATACACTGATATATATATGGTGATGTGCATGGATACGCATGGGGACCAGGGGGTGGGGGGAATGGAGTCTTCTTTAACCTTGAGTTTTCAATATGAAAATCATCTCAAATCCGTCTTACATCATCTCTCAGCCCTTCCAAAATTGATACTCAAACTCCTTAAAATGTTTTAAAGAAAATCGAATATCACCAGTTGAAAGTTATACAATTTTAATGACCAAAACTTTGAAAAAAACCAAAAAATACTAAAGATTACAACGTAAAAGAGTGCTTATTAGACGAGCGTAGTGAGAGAGACTTGGCGAGAAATATTGAAAGATTTGGAGAGAAATTGAAGAAAATCGTTTGCAAATACACACACAATATTAAAACATGAGTGTAGGTTATCGAGTGCCAATAACCATACGTTTCATTTTGAAAAAATTAAGCGGATTGACAAATATTACTACTATAATTACGCGATAAGGGTATAGTTTTAATTAATTACATAAATTAGCTATATTTTAATTAAATTTGTTATTATACAAATCTGGGGGCTCATATACAAATCTAGAAGCAAATATATAAATATGGAAGCGAACGTTCAAATATGGAAGCGAATATACAAATCTGGAAGTGAATATATAGCGAAATTACAAATCTTTAAAGCAAATCTGAAAGCAAATTTACAAATCTGCAAGCAAATATATAATTCTGGAAGCGAATATATATAATCTCTTTGAAATTCCAGTTTGTATAATGCAGCGAGATATACAAACGGAAAATCTCAATTTGTATAATGCAGCGAGATATACAAACATTAATGACCAACATAAATATAGCTATGAAGAGTGATTACGGAAACTATACCCATAGAAAATTATTAAGCTCAATATGTTTGCCATTTCTGAAATTTTCCCTTTCATTTTTATGCCATTTATTGGACTAGTTAGTCATGCAGTGTCAAATTCGCTTCAGGGTTTGCTTGACATACTTTTCCTAAGGATTGGTTTTTAATTTATGATCCTGTTATTGGGCTAGGTTCTTCTCTAACTATTGAAATTTGTTGGGATTGCTATTTAAATGTTCTATATCAAATTTGAAGTCTTTTGTGTTGATTTGGATCTACTTGAAGCAAAAAAGGTGTTTGTGTGTTACTACACTACATTGTTAGGATTTGTCTCATGACGAATCACTATAACTTATCATTAAGGCAAGTCGTGTCCTATAATAAATAAAATTCATGGTGATTGATTACCAGAATTTTGATTAGAAATCATGTTGAATCACCATAAGTTATCCTGACAACCTTTTGGAGTGTGCTTCCAGTTTCTGCCATAAAATTCATCTTTTCAACACTCTTTTTAGCGAGTCAAAATTTAAACTATGACATCGAAAAATACAATCTGTGTTGATCGACTCTCACCACCATTCATAAAGCCCATTCATTTAAATCCGTTCATGTTTACAATTTTAATTTTAAAAAGGGCAACTCCATGGTCAATTATTCTCTCCATATCAATTTATGTGACTTTATTTGATCGGATATGAAGTTTAAGAAAGAAGGAAAGAATTTGTAATGTTTATCAATATGCCCCTATTAAAAGTCAAAGTGCTTACTTTTAGATGACCTAGTTTCATAATAAAGTGTTAAGTGGGGATCCAAATAAGGGTAAAATGTGAATGATATCATTAAATAGTTGTCAAATAAGAAAACATGACATTCTTTTTGGGACATAAGAAAAAAAGAAAGGTAATATCCTTTTGGCGAAAAGAATTTGGCCCAAATTTGGCCAAAATGCTAAAAAGACCTATTCACACTATAAACTAGTTTCATTTTTGACATTTTTGACCTTCCCTCTCAAATTTGAATTTTTTAAATTAATTTATTTATCAATTAATTTTTCATATATTGAAAATATTTTGAATGCATGGGAAAGGGACACATTTATAGCATTATGCCAAATGTTTTAAGTAGTAGTACCAAGCACACATGCAAGGTATTTTAATATTATTTTTTCCAATTAATTTTATTGAAATAGCTAAGGTGTTGTCATAAACCACTTTTTTTTTAAAAAAAATATTACGAATATGACTTTTACCTAAGTAATTTTATCAATTATTATATCTAAACAAATTTAAATTATTATTTTAAATATATATATATATATATATATATATATATATATATATATAATTTAAGATATTCAATAATGACAAAGAAAATTCAAAACAGGACATGATAAACATAAACACATTAGTCTATAAATCATAAAAATCATATAGTCTATAAATATCAATTTTAGTTAATAGCAATTCAAGAAAGTTACATAATGTTGTAATCTTCCCCAATTTGATAACTTACGGATCATTACTTATATTTGTTATTAATATGTCCTTTAATTAAGTAATTTATTAATTATTATGTTTAAACTAACTTAAACTATATATTTAAATAAGTTTTAAATATACGTTGATAACATTTCAATAACAATAGTTAAAATTCAAAACACTTTAAATATGGTAAATATCGACACGTTATAGAAATGTAATAATAATAATAATAATAATAATAATAATAATAATAATAATAATAATAATAATAATAATAATAATAAAATATATATATATAGTTCATAACTGTCGATCCTAATTTACAACAATCCAAGAGAATCACGCATTAATATTGTAGTCTTGTGCCCTTATATTACGCCGATTTAATACCTTGTGAATCACTATTTATATTAACTATTAATATGATCTTTAATTAAATAATTTTATTAATTATTATGTAAAATTAAATTTATACTACATAATTAAATAATTTTTTAAATATAATTTGAGAATATTTCAATAAGAACAGTGAAAACTCAAAACACTTTAGACATGATAGACATTAACACATTGTACAAATCATAAAATTTATATAGTGCATAAGTGTCGACCCTAGTTAACAACAATCCAAAAGAGCCACACATTAACATTATAGTGCTTGTATCGTATGTTACACCGATTTGATAACCCGCAAATCATTACCTATATTTCTCTATATGTAATTTTATTAATTATTATGTTTAAATAAATTTAACTACATATTTAAATAATTTTCTTTAATATAATTTAAAAATATTATAATAACAATTGTCAAACTAAAAAAAACTTTTACATGATAGATATCGACATATAGTAGAAATCATTATAAAATAATATAGTTATAAGTGTCGACCATAATAATAGCAATCCATGAGAGTCAAACATTAATGTTGTAGTCACACTTTAGTCTTGAATTGTTAATCTTATTACAAAACTCTAAGCTTTTTGAATGATGAGCATATCAATATTGAGGTAGGGAGAAAAAATGATTGTAATGCTCTATTTTAATATCTAACGTAATAAATATAATATAATTAAATTATTTGTTTATTTATGAATTATATGTGCATATATTGATTTTTTATCTACTTAAATGCGAGATGGTACAAACAAATAAAGTCAAATCAATATTATAAATAAAAGAGAGAAAATATTTATAATTTTCTCATGTACCAATAAAAGATTAATATAATTAATAATAAGAGATTAACTATAAATTATTTAAACGTGTCCTATATATTAACTTATCAGAATAGAAAAATTTTCAAGAGAACTATAATTAAGCGGTACACTTAGACACCTTATCAAATCAAGAATTATATAATTTTTTTGATTATTTAATTAAGAATTGGGCCTAATATATATGTAAACATATAGAATATATACATATACAATACATACATGTACATATGATTTTGTTTCTATTTTTTTATTTTGAAACATCTTCTTAATTAATATAATTGAAGTAACTCATCATGTATTCGTGGTTAGAATTGGTAAAATAATTATAAAAATTATTATAAATTATTATTACTTTGGGTAGAACAATTCTAATATATGAAATTTTATATGGTATTCAATGTATAGTTATAAATGTCTTTTTTTTCATATTTAAAACATCTATTTTTTTAAATTATATTATTTTTTTTTTTCTTAAAAAAATGCACACGTTGTATGAACGGTCTATTTATCATTGTAGAATTGTATATATTTTATTCGTTGATTATATTTAAAGAAAAATCATTGTAAATTTGAAAACCCATTAAATTTACTAAATTGTGTATTATTGAGTAATTTATATTTTTTAATTACTAATTTTTTTACTTATATCTATTATTAACATAAATTTCAATTGTCTCCTTCAATAGAAAATCCTATATTATATGAAAATAATTATTTAAAAATATATATCCTAATTATGTTATACTTTATTTATAGACATTAAACATATTGTATAATATAGTATCCTGCATAAAATATATCTATTTTAAAGTATTATAATCGATAATTAGTTATTGAGTGATTTTTTATTTACTTGTTATAAACATCCTTCTGATTAGTAAAGTATTTCGGAGTAACTAAATTTTTTATTTGTGGTTAAAATTGGTGAAATAATTTTACCAATTTCTATATATATTAATTCTTGTTTGGAATGATTATCATATAGAAAAAATTAATGTGTTATTCATGGTATATTTATAATGTCATATCATCAATTGTTTTTAATAAATATCTAACTTTCAAAATTACATTGATTTTTCTTTTGAAAAAACATCCATTGTATAGACTAATCTATTTAGTTGGTTATATTTAAAGAAAAAATCCAATTGTAATTTTTTGACTCGGCGCTTAATCACTACAGTATATTTTACTAAATTTGTATTATGAAATAATTAAGTATAATTTTAAGTAAATAAAATTTTAATTTATAGTTATTATTAACGAGAAATTTAATTTCTCTTTCAACAAATGAATTTATTTTAAGCAAAAAAATAATTTTTCAAAGGTATTCATTGGTACATTATGAATATAATTGAGTTTTGGGGAGGGGTGGGGGAGGAAGTGGAGGTTATGTATACGTATAACATAATTTTTATGGTGTAGTAATAAGAAATATATTAATATAATAAAAATGAAATTACAAAAACTAATTTTTAACTAAAGCGTACAACTTTTTTTAATTAACTGAACAATATTTTAAAAAAAAAATCGTACATTTTTTGTTAATCGAATAAACTATATCAAACACAAAAAAAAATACAAAAAGAAAAAAAACTTAATAACTACAGAGTTTGTATTTTAGTAGTTCAAGGAGTTTAGGAAATAAAAGATAATTAGTTTTGTTTTGGAGGGAAAAGTGTTGAGGAAATAAATGCAAAAATTGAAATAAGGATATTATAGACTTTTTACATGTCACGACCCCGACACGTCGTGACTGGCAACCACTCTAACTTTTCAGTGCGAGAACCATTCTAACAGCCCAACAACAATAATCGTAATGTATACACAAGCTTAAAGATGTGGAAGAAAGTTTAAATCAAAGATAAATGCTCAGTTCTCATAAACTCAGAAACCAACTAGTTATCAACCCAAATTATGCAGAAGTAAACACACCCTAGGAACTGAAAGTCGTTCGTATCAAAACTCTAACTAATAGTCAATATAAGAAGGAAAACACTCCCAAAAACCAAGTCATAATACTAAAACAGTGTCTGAAATCTTAGTTCTCGAAAAAGGGACTAGAACATAGAAGAGTCCATGACAGCTTGAAACAAACAGCTCACCCTTGAACTTGAACAAGCTCACCCTTCCAACCGAGGTCTCTCCGCAGCCGGCTGAATATGCTTTGTACTCAACAAAATGGCAGAGCAAGAGTAGTATCAGTACACAAAAATAACGGTATACTAATAGGACCACGCGGTTAGCCAGTAAGCGGATCATAGACAAGTAAATTCAACACAATTGGAATATACATATACATAATAACTCAACCAATCTCAAGTTCAACCATATTCAGCAATATCATAACTCCATATTTTTCACGTGTTATAACTTCACACACGGATCCTCTCAAGGGACCTATAAACAATCAATTTTATGTCGGAATGTGACATCTGGTCCAAATATGTGTCGAAATGTGACACCTGATCTAATTATGTGTTGGAACGTGACATCCGATCCAATTATGTGTCAGAATGTGACATCCGATCTAATTATGTGTCGGAACATGACACCCGATCCAAACATACCACAATCACAAATACATTCAGTATTTACAATATTATATCGCCAAGAATATGTTCATCACAAAATAGGCTAGCAAGTGATCATTTCACACATAATATAGCAAGTTTCCCTATTCATATACACGCAAGCATAGCATGAAGCCTAGCGTTATTTTCAACCATAGGTTTTCAGTTCAAACCCTCACCCAATGATTACCCACCATACTTTCTAGGTTCTAGAAATCAAAGTATAAATTTAGGGAGTAAAATCCTTATCTTAACTGTGAAAATCCGTGGAAACTTGATAGAATTCACTGTAGGTCGCCTCTCAAAGTCCAAGTAACTGATTTTGCAGAAAAAGATCATTTCTGGACATTGTCACAATTTAAGTCGCTACTGTCCCGCTCTGGAGGAAATAATCTCTCTCTAGCGAGATATGCGGAAACAGTAAACTCGGAGTTTGTGCTCCAAGCCCCCATTTCACAACACACTCTATTCCAAAGACATTTTACTCGCCTGAATGCGATTCTGCTAAGCCATAAATGCTCTGTATCGTCCTGGCTATCAGCCTATCCAATCAAATTAGAGGTTTGACCTCCCATCATTCACATGATCACCTTAGACTTCACCTGACTCAGAATTCGTCCAAGTCTGACCTAGGCTAAGTTTTTTCAAAGTTACTACCTGAATTTTTTTGGCTCAAAATTCTTCTCCATTGATTATTCCTAACGACGGGGACAAATCATTACGTTACATTTTTGTCCAAATTTTGGTTAATTTTTTTGGTCCATTTAGCATCTCTCAAAAAGAAAGAGTGTCACAAATTTTTGAGGCATAGGAACTAAGAAAATTCAATCCCAACCCATTTTTTTTGTTTTCCATTCGGTGTCTTGTATCCATACTAGAGTCCGATTATTTCGAATTCGCACCGTCCTAATTTTTCTATACCAAGAGCTTGAATTCGAGACATCTGGTTAAGGAAGGAGCAGCAAATAAGCTCCAGTGGCGGAGCCAGGATTTTTGTGAAGGGGATTCGAAGTATAAAGAAGTAAACACGTGAAAATGACAAAATAAAAAATGGAGCAAGATGGGGGAAAATAACAATCTTAACCCGCTAAATTTAACTTGTCTTATCATGCTGCGTTTAGGTTTTTCCTACTTTTATCCTGCTCCATCGAGCTTTTTTATATTTTTTGTGCTTTTTTTAGTGTTCTATTTCATTTTGAATTTTTTTAAAATTCTGAATTAGTGCCCCATTCAATCATATGTTACTTTAAAAATCACTAAGATTCTTTAATAAGGTGTAAAAATTGAGTTATTAATATTATAATGTATATTTAGGAGATAAATAAATGACATCGTCGATTTTTTAGTTCATTTAATTCAATTTACTAAGTTAATCATTTGTAAAAAAGACAAATGATGAATAAATAAAATAAGTTTAGTTTAGTTTACATTTTTTTAGAATCGAATTGAAAAAAATAAGAAAGAAATACTATAAAATTAAGAAAAAAGTCAATTAAGTAGATTTTGTAAAATGAATATTCACGACTTTTAAATTTCTTCATTTGATTAATTTTAATTTATTTTATTTTATATAATATTTTTTCTAACTCAATTCAAATTTAATAATAATTCATCATTTTAAAAAGAGTTTCTACGAGTTAGTACATGGGAAGAGAGTTATGTAGAAGCAAAATGGGCAATATAAATAAGCAGAAAAAACACAAATCATCAAAAATATGTCTAATAAATTTATACAAAGACAAATTGAGAAAAAAAAATAGCATAGAGAGAAAAATAATGAACAATGAAAATAATAAAGTTTTATATTTGACCCAAAACTTGAGTCCATTCTCAACTTTTTCCAAAGCACAAAAAAGATACAAATATATTACATACATGGGAATCAAACTCAGACCATTTCGGTCAACAATGACCCCCTTAGCCATTGAGTCACACCTCACTTTATTTTTAAGATGGTTCATTTTAATATATATATTTGTAAAATAAGAAACTGACATTATATATACAGTGTAATTTTTCGTTGAGGGGATTCGGATGAATCCCTGAACTACACGTAGCTCCGCTCCTGCTAAGCTCCATCCCAACTTATAATTACTATGATTGTATTTGTCGAAATACTGTTTTTTGTTTCTCGATTTGCAAGCAATAGATGCAAATAATATATGAACATTCGAAAAGGGATCTGACTGCAATTTCTTATGATTTGAAAGCAAGTGTTTTTTGTGGAATATCACGGTTGGTCAGCAGCTGTTTTGATGGTGGCACCTGCCCAATCATGTCAATGCTTAGTCTTGATTATCAACCATACATACGAATACGAGGGGAAAAAACTCAAATATATCATCGATCTTTAAAAAAAAAAACTTATTTATGCCATCCGTTAAAATTTTAACCTTATGTCTTAATTGATACTTACTAAATTTGGTGAAATTTGACTTTCTTCTGCTTGAAAAGCGTTTTTGCCTAATTTAATTTGGTACATCATAACATCAACTTCTTGTCATTTTCTGATACTTCAATTCGAGATTTCCACAAATTAAGCTTGAGTTCAACAAATTTAGACTTTCAATTTTACTTGTGTCTTTGTCTTAGAAATGTTATCCACTATACTATTATGGAAGCTACTTAGCCAATAAATAAATATTCATCTCACATATATAAGGAATAATACAAGACCACAAGTTGTTATACAATACCGTTAAATTAACCAACCAGAGTGAATATTGTTGCTGCTTTTCTTTACAAGAGCAACCGCTAGCCGCCTTACGCAAGACTACTTGGCTTAAAAGTTGTGGGGCACCTAGAGTTATGCCAACCACTTAAACAACAAATTAAAACTAGTCGCCAAAACCAATGAGGCTTATAAGTTTTAATTTGAAGGTGCTGTCCATTAAAACCACGGGCAGAGCGACCTTAGGTCGAATGGTACTAGTCTAGTGCATATCCTTCACCGCACAATTTTATATATGGTGTACAAAGGTTAACTTTTAGCTATTATTAGTGTATATTTAGTAATTTGCACATTTTTAATACAACTAAAAAGAAAATTTGCACATTCTTTGCTAAATTTCTGACTCTGTCACTTCATTAAACCTCAGATGTATTACGTATTATAGGGACAAATTCAAAAAAATTAGTTTATGAATTTTGAATAGATTATTTATATTATATTAAATAAAATTTCAATACAAATATAAGATCGATTTGAACCATAGCTACTGAGATGATCTATAAACTCGTATGTATAAATGCTCATGGGCTCTGCCCTTGACACATGGAGTGAACTCCGTATATGCATCTATAGTCATTTTTTTTATGTGAATTTAAATTAGCCAGGCAAACAATTAGTTTCGAATATTTTTATAGTTCCTTTTTTGTTTTGGTGCAAGAAGTGGAGTTAGATTGTGTCACACGTACATCATTAGTTGAGAGACTAGATGAAGCTCTTTTCAATGTAACTTAGTCATCACCATTCTATCATCCAAAGAAACTTTAAAACTTCTCCAAGCCACTACATCACTAGTGGTCATCTTCCTAGGGAAGCAGTTTAAGTCCTCTTTTCAGCATATATATGTGATACTAGTACGTGTTAATCAACTTGGCCGGGAAATGTGTGCCAATTCATTTCAAGTAATTTATTAGTAGTAAGAGTTGAGTTTTATTACTTTATACATAGCGATGGTGTAAGAGAATTTGAGATTTTTATACTACTATCCATCAAAATAATAGTCGGTAAAGGTATACTTTTGTATATTACTCCCTTTGTTTATACAAAGTAGAAAATAATAGCAGAAATGTAGGATGTATTAGAAAATCTAATATATGTATTAGCTATGATAGTATTTGATAGGATTTTGAGTCTATATATAATTAATACATGGAAAATTATAGTATTAGCAATACACGGACTATTAATGCATAAATAAGCATGGGTAAGAATAGAACAAATTTTAATACACCAAATCAGACATTGGATAAGAAATAGTTTCAAAAAATAACACTCTCATCATTACTAATTCCAACACGCCCTATTAAATACTTTTTCTATCTCAATTTATATGACCCACTTATCTTTTTAGCCAGTTCAAAAAAGAATGTCACATTTCTTTATTTAGTACCCCCTCCGTCTCAATTTATATGACTTAGTTTGACTTGACAAGGGGTTTAAGAAAGAAAAAAATATTTTTGAAATTTGTGGTCTAAAATAAATCATAGATATTTTTGTGATTGTAAATCATTTCATTAAGGATAAATAGACATTTTAAAGTCAAATTATTACTAAATAAATCATTCTTTTTGGGACTGACTAAAAAGAAAAATGAGTCATATAAATTGAGACATAGGGAGTAACAATTTTAACTTTAAAATATTCATTTTACCTTAAATAGATGATAAATATTCACACAAACATCTACGACTTACTTTGGGTTATAAATTCAAAAAAAAAAATTACTTTATTAAATTTTGTATCAAATCAAACTATATCACATAAGTTAGTACGATCTGAAATAGTATTCTTATATGTGCCATATTAAAAGGACCCCAAATGTTTAATAGACAGTCCTGTGGCTTGTGACTCAAAAGAGAGAATTTAATAGTTATGGTGGACCAGAGAGGTACGTGTCGTCGGAAAGTGAATTATGAAAGAGGACAAGGGGTCATAGGTGTAAGTATATGTCTTTCACTAGCCTTCCTATTTTAATTTCTCTCCCTTAAAATTACCAAAAGTAGTCAGTACGCACAGATTACTTATTATTACTCCCAACAACTTTGAAAGTTCAAATTACCCATGAATGGAAGCCGTATGTACTCTATTCATCTAAGAATGGATGATGAAATATATTTTGATCTCACGTGACAGGACATAATTAACTAATACAAACCCTAATTAAGCATGAGTTTAACTGTTTAAGTACTATGCATGGGCTAATAATTATACAAAAAGTATATTTATTCAATCAGGTCATTTTAGAACGGTTTAGAGGAGATTTGAGTTGGTCGTACGTAAAATTTAAAAAGTAAGTTCATTGATAAAGATGAACTGTTGCAATGTATGAATATTATATAATCAACATCTATGAATGTATATACACATCTGATACGTAGTTATATATTATATACACACAATTATTTACTATTTATACAATAATAATACATTACATAATTATGTATACAGTATTGATATATCAGATATACATTACATATACCTGCTGCCATTTTATTAAAAAAAATTTGTCACCTGTACAGTTACATAAGAAGTCCAGTATTAATGAAAAACAACCATAATAAAAAACAAGTACTGCAATAACAATTTATTTATTATTAATCACCATATTTAATAATTTTCATGTTACTAATTTCAGCATAACTTATTTTTAAACCAAAAAATCCAGCCATGTATATTACTGTAACTCATATTAAGCGAACTGTTGAGGTATGATATACCTCTTGAGAAAAATATTTAATGACATAAATCAATGATTATTTTCCATTATTAACCTTTTAATATTTTAAAACTACTTAAAATAGTTAAAAACCTCATTAAAAAAAGAGTAAGTATAGAGAAAAAATATATCTCAACAGTTCCCTTTAAACTTTCAATAATTCATTCGTTTTAATGAGTTAGAGTAACATTTAGTAACTTGCAACAATGATTGTTGGATGATTGTAAGCCCTCAAATTGTCTTGTCATGCGCAGCAGTTGGGCAACTTCCTTTTATTGCCCCAACGCAGTAAACTAAATAAGCAGAGCCTAACAGGTGTAGTTCTAGGATGTGTTCTGCTTTATATGGGGCTATGTTATTTATATGCCGACTGCTACCACCAATTAAACACTTACATTTCTACATTTATGAAATAATTGCAAAATACTTAATTAAATGATTTTGGCTTTTTGAAATTGATGCAATGTGATCATATTTGCTTTCCTTTTTCAGAATATCAAGATAACAAAAATAATACAATTGCCTATTTCCAGAAAGTGGCATACTGGTTAAAAAAAGGAAAAAACATGAACACCATGCCTCCTGTATATTTTAAGTATTTTGCAAAAACAAATATTTTTTTCTCTTTTTTTTGGTATTGAAGAATATTGACAAATTTCCTGCAATGGTTTGTCTTTAGTTGTAGTTGCCCATATAGTGAAAGAAAATGTTCTGTACATTTGGATTTTCTGCAGATTTAATTTTGACGATAGATTTCAACCTAGCTAGTTTGGGAAATAACTCTAGAGATACCAGTTGTCTGTGGTCCAAAAGTTTTTCGATGTTTGTATCCATTTTTTACTTTATTGCTTTGATTGTGTCTGTAAATCTAGGATGAAAAGAAAGAAGAAAAAAAAAACTAGAAATATGCATGAGTACCTAGGTTGTCACTGACAAAATTAATTTTGTAATTTGACATACCAAATATATCTAATTAACTAATGTTGGTAAATGGTAAAGGGACATCCGATATGAAATCATGATTTTAAATCAGCTGTATGATCATGCAATTTGACATTAGGATTTCAAATCTTCAATTCTCCGGAAAAAAACATGATTTGAGATTCCCTTGATCAAAATTATGGAGGTATGAAAACTTGCGGCCTACCTCTTGGTGACGAAGATTTTTTGTATGCGAAAAACTTGCGGATTACAATGAAAGAACATAACTTCTCTATGTATTTACCTGTCCTCTTTTCTTTGCTCTTATGACAAATTCTTTTTATAGGCACGAGCTAGGGTTGATAGGTATTTTGGTCTTCAAGTAATTTTAGTGGACTTTGAGCTTGAAAGCTTGAAAAGAATGGGTTGGGCCATCGTCTTGTCAACTTACAGGTCCAAATGTAATTGAACTTCATTTAAGTCATATAATTTTAACTTAAACATTAATCCTACTCTATTAATTAACCAATAATTTGGCTTCATCAATAACTCAACATATCATAAATTTAAGATTTAATAAAAAAAATCAATCCAATAAAATTTAAATGTCTACACGGGTAACACGGTGGAAACAAAAATGAAAGGGTAATCTTTTCGACTTAAGCAACCCACACATTAAGTTGTTGAATTATGTTCACTACCAAAGATATAATATTTATGAAGTTTTTGTAATTGTCTCACTAAAGTATATAAATAGTTCTGTGCATGAAGATGCATGCGCACGTGTTTGATCATTCTATAACTTATCTGCTACTCTTGAGCGTGCGCACAATTATATTGATTTAATTTAACTCTACAAAACTAGAAGCTAGGATGTAGTATTATAAAATCGAAACTTTACTTACATTTAAAGCATAGAATTTAAGTTAAAGAACATTCATATAAGACCATTTAAGGAGTCAAGTGGTTAGATTGTTGTCTAAGCAATGATGAATTACTTGGTTACTAAATAAAGTCCAAAATTAAAAACAGAAAAGTTTTGCTGGTCATGTCGAACCTTAAAAACGACATGCGTACTCGTGCAACTGATAAAAACTACGTATAATAACATTCTTTTGTTTCATTTATATTTATCTATATGCCAACTACCACACAATGGCGGAGCGGCATAAATCGAAGGGTAATCAGTTAGACATCTTTCATCGAAAAATTATACTTTATATAGAGAAAATAAGATCAAAATATCTATTTATATATACATATTAAATCTTGAATAACCTTTGACGCAATTTTCTGATTTCGCCAATGAACTACTGCAAGTGTAAAGATGATATGGCAGATTAGTTTTTTTTTTGAGTGTGAAAACTTCTCATATGCTTTTTTCATCAAATTTAACTTGTTCCTTCAATCTCAATAACAGTGTAACAGGCATTATATGTTAATCAAGTTTATATTGTTCCATTTAGAAAGTAATTTGTGGGAATGTTTGACATCTTAATTTCAACTTCCGAAAGTATGTAGCTTTTCACTTTTAAAAAATGAGAATAAATGGACGATAATACATCTGTCCGGTTTCAGCTTAGTCTCACTTATTAGTAGAATTTTTCTCCTTCTAACATATTAGTCTTCACTTTTGTCTGTCAATCTTGACTAATTTTCTATTATCAAATGTTAAAGAACAAATTATGACAATATTAAATATTGAGAATATAATTAAGTAACTAAATTGTGATTCTCTAATATTGTAATAACATTTTAAAAAAGATAGCCATACACATCAACATAATATCTGAGCAAATATATATAAAATTATGTACTTGGCTCATAAAAAGAAATTCAATCAAGCTATTCATACACAAGAGGCCGTGTGTTCATTTTAATCCTATAAACTTTTATATGAGGTGATTGCATAAAGAAGTTTAATTAGTTAGAATGATAGAGATATGGAGTAGGAGGCAGAGTCCCTTGTCCCAATTCCACGAATGAATAGGGAGTAAGACGACTTAATTAATATATGTACCATCATTATGTTGGCTTGTGAAAAGACGAATGGTCGGAAAAGGCATTGGACCATCTTATATATTTTCATTAAAATGGAGAAATAATTCGAGAAAAGGACAACAATACCGTTATACACGCTTTTCGTACGGGAAAACTGAAGACTAATTAGGGGTGACTAATTCAAATTACTGGATAATTAAATACTCGTTTGATTGCAGTTAGCTAGCCTGCCTCCCTCTTAATGAGAAAATACTTTATATATGTGTATATTATTGGGTATGCAAATAAAGTCTTATATTGATAGCAAGAAATAAAAAGAAGTTACTTATAAGGTGTTGAATACTCTTAATGGTGTGAGCCTTTTGAATCAAACGTACAAAATTGGCCCAAAACGGATAATATCACATTATATCAAGAGTATTCTTGAATCGTTTTAGCCAAACAACTATTATCAGAGAGCCAATAATTTGGCAGGATGTAACACGTGCAAAGATGGTTGAGTGTGGCGTGAGGCACGATTTAGTGCTTTTGCCCCGTTTATGGCTCGGTCTACGCAACCTTTGTGTTTTGGTGACCATATATACTCCGATGATGTTGGGGGGGAATACATACACATTGAATCTTTGATCCGTGAATCATGATAATGAATCACGTGGAACTTTAGAGGAGGGTGTGCAAACAAAGTCTCATATTGATAGCTAAAAAGAAAAGGTTTTGATATTCTTAATGGTGTAAAATCTTACTGAAAAAAAACTATGGTGACTTAGCCCAAATCAAACATTATCACACCATATTAAAAATATTATCGAACCATTTTAACCCAACACATATCACTTCTTATAATTACATGTTGATTGAAAAATTCTAAAGAACGCATGAATATGGAATGCCTAGTGGAGATTTTACTCGCATCCAATGCTTACAATAAACTAATGAATACAATGTACATTTCTTATACACATATTTATTACTTAAACGTATTATTTGTTGGATATTTTGTAATATATAGAGATTTTAAATTAAACACTCATCTATTTATAAAGGAACATGATTATTATAAAAAGATTCATGAAAGAGTCATTTCTTAAGTTTTATAAATATAGGACTCTCTAGAAGTATCCTAAGAAAAATCTGTAGGTATATACAAAGGCTTTGTTGTATGTTGAAGGAAATTGTTTGTATTTTCTCCAATATGTATACAGGCAATATCTCTTTAAGGAAAGCGATTTTTCATGCCTCAAAGCCATCTTTTTCTTCAAATATATTTCCTGTTATTTTTTTTAACATTATTTTCCTTCTGTCTCAAATTATTTATCATTTTTTTGCTTCTCGAAATTCAAACTAAATGAACTTTAATCATCACGTACTTATTTTCATCATAATATTATAACATGAGAAGATGCAATTGTTAGTACTTTTTTTTTATAATTTTTGAATATCTATATTTTAATTTAGAATATTAAATAGGTCTAATTTAAGTTTGAAGATTAGTTAAATTAACTCTAGAAAAGAGCGGGACATTTATTTTAAGACGAAGCAAATATTACTTCTAGAAAGAGGTGTGCATGTACCCCTCAGACATGGAAACAATTTAGGCTAAGTGTTTGTTTGGACTTTTTGCGCATAAAGTTAATTTTTTTTACATAATTTCCAACTCAACGTTTCAAACACTCAGATTTTGACTCGTTTTATTGTTTGGCAAAGTAGAGTATTATTAGTGATCATATTCAAGATTGGGAGTGGACTAAAAGAAATTTCTCCTCTGCAGTTATGTTTTTAACTTGGATCCTATGAAATTAATAAGTTGGTCTTTCGTTTGTTGGCTTGGCTGAGAAAGTATGACTAATGGCTACATGTGAACTACCTCTCTAATCACATCGATGTAACTCATCCTATTTGTACTACTCTTTTCATTATTTTCCTTAATCAAATCTTTTTGAGTTTGAAATCTTAAAAGGCATGTGTCGTAGACCTCTATTTTCAGTGTAAGATTGAAAATTTACAACAAATTAATAAATGCATAACACATATATCTAGATGTAATTTTAATTATTATTAAATTACAATTTAATCCGAGTAAATTAGTATGATTTTTGAAATATAAGTATTGAGTGTTGATAAATTTTTACAGTCCTCCCATAAAAAGACAAACGAAAGAAAGAAGCATGAACATTCTTTTTTAACACACCCCATCAAAAGTGTATGGAGTTTCGGGTATATAGACTAATAAGAAAGCAACAAGGACAAGGTTGACACTAATTTGTTGTAGCCAATGATCAATAATTCAGTATAGTGGAATTGTGAACTGTTTGGCTGATAAATTAAAAGCTTTGGAGTTGTTCAATAATTCGAGCCAATTATCTTCCAGAAATTCAGGGCTTTGCCTATAGAAATGAGCCTTCACTAATTAGGGAAGTGTCGATTTCATATAATTGTTGACATTTCATTCTCTTTGTTTGGAAGAAATAAAAATTAGCCAGCGCGGTAATCACTAAATATATGTCTTTTTAGACTAAACCTTTTTCTCACCTTTTGACCAATTACTTGCCCCTTTAATTCCAGCATATCTATAAATTAAGTAAAATATTACAAGCAGATTTTTTTTAAAAAGCCGTTGATTTTAGTTCAAGGGAAATGTTTTGCATAATTCCATCTATCTCTCCTACTATTTTTGTCCATTGAGTAAATTGTTAAAAAACGTAAGTAGCGGAATACATTGAAGCTAACGACTTGGCATGACCTATTTAAGGCTAAGCTAAGCTTTGGTTTTATTACATATAATAATACAAAAAAATTATAATTATCAAAATAGTATACGGAAATCATCATAAACATGGGGGGAAATGAACTGGGGAAGTAAAATTTTAGCCTTAAGCCATGGATTTCAATGAACCAGTTGCATTGGTACTCTGCTTCTATAATTCATAATTCTGAATCTTTCAATACAATTAATGTAGGAAATAAATATAAATAGATGAATAATAAATAGAGGCAACAAACTAAAGCAAGCTAACAACTGCTATGATATGATTGTTATAGACGGCGAGGCATATCGTTCATCAATATTTCGCCCGCCTACTAGTATTATTATTTGGATAGGCATTATTGTCCGCTGCGTTTTCCGCACACAAATGCATAATAACATCACGTTTCCTAAACATATAAATGTTTAACTACCACAAAGTGAGTATTCAGTATTTACACACATAGCTTAAAGCCATTCACACTAAGCTGAAACACACACCGACTTGGCCAAGTGAGCCACCGCAAATCCCGCCTGCTCGCGTTGGACAAGAGAATACCAATTTGGTTTTATTTGGACTCGTTTGGTGTGAGGTCCAACAGATAATAATCTCAAGGATAAAATTCAGGATTATTTTTATCATGCGTTTGGTTGAAGGTATTAGGCAGTCATGAGATTATTTATCCCATCATTTATATCCTAGTGATGGGATGAATTATATCATATGCATGGTGCAATAATTTATCCACAATAACTTATTCCGTGATAACTTGTTTCCAACCAAACAACCCCTTAGTACTTACACACAATCTAAAACGTTGATTTACCTATTAAGAAAATATTAGATTGTAATAACATTAAGCAATATGATGTGATTGTTGAGATTTCTTGACCATTAATAAAAATTCTAATTGGAAAATCTTGTGATAGGGAAGCAAACTCGGCACCAATTGAAACTACTTCTACTATTATTTTTACTTGTCTACAATGTACTTTGCACAATTGTTAATTCAATTCAAGAGTTGAGAAATGATGAATGGTGCAGTAGTTAATTCAATTAAATTTACATACTCAGTGGGAGGAGAGAAAAAAAAAACTAAATTCTGAAAATTAAATGCACGTCGAAGCCCGAGGAACACAAATTTCAGTAAACATATGCATATCATTTAGTCCAGGTAAAGCATTAGTACTACATTGAAACACTGGAGAAGGAGGGGCCCTCTCTACTTATTATCAAAACATTTTTTGATTTAAAAAACAACTACTTGTTCACTCCGTTAACTTACACGGAGAATCTAAAACAAACAACTCTAATATACTCGTGAAAGGAAGGCATTAGTGGATTCCTCATTGTCGCCGGTACACAAAATTTGCCAATAGCTCTGGCAATCTGGGGACAATGAACACTTTTGAGAGCTTGAGAACTGGATTATAACGCCATTAAAACATCAACACTGGAAAAATCTCCAATGTCTTTGAAATAATTATCAACTTCTAATGCACCCAACTCTAGAAATGCATCATCAAATTTGCAAATCTCAGGGTCTAATACAGAATCATTCGTGAAATCCCAAGAGAATACGTATTTGGATGGCGTCAATAAATCATTGGCAAAACTTTGTTCCGCATCTCCAAAGTTGAAGAAATCGTCCAAGAAGGAAACGTCTCTGGGCAAGTACTCATTTGAATAGTCTGGTATGATGCTAAGTGTCTCCCCCTGGCACTCAATGTGTTCGACGTTTTTCTCACTGTTTGTTTCTTCCACCAATATTGGGCAATTTTCTTCCCCTTTTGTTTCTTCGAGAATTGGTTCGGACCCCGACCCCGACACACTTTGTTGTTCTGCTTCATCACAGGATTGGCTCGTTCTGAAGCGCAAAACAGAAGTGGGAGAAGAAAGATTGTGGGATTCATCACCAGATTCGTAGCCTGAATTCGAAGCCACATTGACCTCTGGCTTCTCCTTCGCTGGAGGAGTGATGAAATTGGTTAAAGCGTCTGGTCCACGGAGCTTAATAGCAGCATTGTCATAAACCATCGCAGCTTCTTCAGCAGTATCATAAGTACCTAACCAGAGCCTCACGCGACGTGCTGGGTCTCTGATTTCAGCAGCCCATTTCCCCCAAGGTCGTTGACGCACACCCCTGAACTTCCTAACAGTTCCATCAGCTGGAGCTGGTGGCTGCACCACTTCCTTCCTCTTCAACACCTTTTGCTTCGCTTCAGCTACTCGCTTCTTGCCAGTACTCAGAGTTTTAACATCATCGATTGATTGGGTCTCAATACTAATTTCATTGATGTATCTTTTAACACGTTTCCGTCCAAAAAGCTCTTCTTCATCACTTGAAGAGTCAGTTGCGTCCGGGTCAGTAACGGATATCCGTACAGTCCTCGGAATAGTAGGATTGTACTCGGAAGATTTACGGACTTCCGTTGTTTTCTTAGGCTTTATGATGGATGGTTTAGTGACTTTTCTGATGATTTTCTTGTGTTGGGTATATTTGATCGGACAAAGCATAGAGTGATGATCCATATGAGCTAGAGGGGTAAACAGAGGGTGAATACTTGCTCAATGAAAGATAAAAGGAAGATTACTTTGAGAGTGGCACGAGATTATGTAGGATTAAAAAGGATAGGAATAGTAGTCAAAGAGAAGCTTGAAACTGAAGGAGAGAACCAAAGACATCTGACAAAAAGAGGAGCAAGGTCGTTAAAAGAAGGAATATATAGTCTTAAAGGAGGCAAAAAGAAAGTTAAACCACCACCACAACCCACACACAAACGGAGGAGAAAGTATTGAAGGCGATAACAAAGCGAAGCCCTTTTAACAAAGTGAACCTCAAAGGAAACAAGAAAGAAAGAAAGAAGGGGCTAAAGAGGATTTTGTGTAAGCGTGAGGCTTAAAAAGGTTGAGTGGACAATAAAGGGAAACACCATATGGTCTAAAAAAAGACCAAGGAATCAAAGTCTCGTAATCCTATGTTTCTCTTGCTGCTGCTCGTAGTATTAGTACTAGTAACTAGTAAGTACTAAAGAAATATATAGTATATCAAGTCTTCTTCTTGCGTGATGCAAATGGCCAAATGTAGGATGATGAAAGAGAGAGTGTTGAGTTTGTGGAGAGACAGGAGTTGTGCTACTTCACTACAACACTTCATTACCTCTTTTATAGGATACAAGCCGAAATTCCAATATGCACATTAGTACTTTTATTTTTATAATATTGCACTATTAAATGTTTCATAAATATGGCAGTAGTGCCATACATGTACACAAAAACAAAAAAGGCCACTAGTACCATACACTATCAGATTCTAAAAATATCTAAAAACTAAAATGAATCTAATGGTAATAATCCTACCTTTTAGATTTAATTTATGTGCGGTAATTTGATCGAAAACAAAATTTTAATAATTAAAATATTTTTGAAATTTATGATTTTGAAATATTCATGAAATTTTTATGACTATAAAAAAGTGTCATGATATTAAATAAGAAATTTAACGCCAAGTTATTTTAAATGATACAAAAAAATGTCATTTTTCTACAAACTATTGTTTCATTTTACCTGTCTTATTTTGAGTTAGCATGAAGATTTAAAAAAACAGTACGACTTTTAAATTTTGTGGTCTAACTATTGATGTGTATCATGATATATGGAAATGACCTTTGAATCATATCATTTTAAATATGTTAAGTAGAATATTGGAATTAAGAGTTATTAAATATAGGGAAAAGGGTCACGAATGCGCTTAAATTATTTGAAATGAAAGAAAATGTCCTCCATTTATAGTTTGGTTCAAAAATGCACTTGCGTCAATACTTTGATCCAAAAATGCTTTTATTATTATTTAATGGGTCAAAACTGCCATTTTTCAAATAAATATATTATTTATTTTCTTTTTGAATATATTTTTTTCCCAATAATATTTCTTTTATTAGAAAATATTTTATTCTACTTCAATTAGAAAAAAAATTAAAAATTAAAAATATTTCTTATTTTATTATAATTATTTTTTTATCGTTATTTGAATAAAAATTAAAGATGAATTTATTATGATCTTATATATATGACATATATTATCCGTTAAAACTTAGAGTACATGAAATTATTCTTTTTTAATTGATCAAGTGAGATTACGAAGAATAAAATAATTTCTTATATTTTATTACTTAAAGTGGTTTAATAAAAAATAAGAATAGACTTTCTTAAAAGTAATATTTTTATAAGGAACAAGATTTGTTTTTTTAATATATATATATACATATATTCGGAAAATGACATTTTTGACCCATTTTGTAATAATAGGGACATTTTTGACCCATTAAATAATAGTAAAGACATTTTTAGACCAAAATATAAATGGCAAGGACATTTTTTGACCAAATTATAAATAAAGGACATTTTTATTCATTTAAATAGTTTAAGAGTATTTTTGACTCTTTTCCCTTAAATATATTAAAAAAAACATCAATCTTTTAAATAACACCATTTTAAAAAAAGAAACATAGGAAATACTAATTCATCATCGTAGTTGTTTTGTCAAAGGGGTAGTCACCGGCCGTCGGTGTCGAGGGACCAAAGATTCCGTCGACGGAAAGAATAACTACTCGCCGCATAAATGAGAAACCACGACAGATTTGACACGTAAGTATAGTGGGCCCTACTAATAAAGTTGGTCCAATGAGTGAACTTCAAATACAGCTGAGTCAGCATCTATTTTTAAATCTCGAAGCCCGTGTGACCGGTCACGTGAGGCCCAGGATGCCCGCTCTGTTAAAAAAAAAATTATGTCGGTCAAATACTTATGCAATTGGCTACAACTCATTTCTTTGACCAGTAAATGCATGTTTTTTTTTATAATTACTATCCTTATTACTGGTCATTGGTTTGAATTTTGTTTTTGGTAATTTTCCGGAATGGGAATTTTTCTATTTATATTTGTAAGAAGATTGCGAATCAAGTCAATGAAACTATTTTTGAGGCCATACACTTTTAACTCAAATAATAAACAGAGTCGGAAAAAAAGATAGAATGTATGTTAACTTTATCATTATTCTAGAAATAAAAATATTATTTTTGATAGTTGACTGTCCTTTTTATTTAGTCCTCTGGAACAAATCCTACTCTTTTTATTTTTCTTTCATAGTTCAATTCAAAACATTTTAGAAAAGAGTGTAATAGAGTAGGAGGAAAAGTTTATATGCATTAATTGTGTAGACAAATATATTATGATCAAAATTTCTGATTGTTGGACTTTCCTTTGGACAGATGAATTTTGAACTTTAAATGAATTAAATTTTTTACTTTTACAGCTAGGAATAACGTGGTGGACAACCTAGAATTAGCCGCCATTAATAATTTGGTTTTGTACGGCTCTGGGTTTTACCTTCTTTATATTTACTTTTATCGAGGATTCTAACTGAACCCACGCGATTATGGTATCCGTGATGGAGTCGAACTTCACTAGTGTGCTCCTTTTTATAACGAGTGCTATAGACGTGCACTGAAGCGTGTGGATAGAGCCTTCTCCTTTAGTTTTTTTTTTTTTTTACCGGAAGCAAGTGTCCCAATTGCGTCGACGCTGTTTTCAGTAAAAATGTTGGCAATAACAATCTTTCACCCCACAAAATGGTGCCAAATTCTAAGATTAATTACTTTTTATATGAAGGAGGAAATCTTTTAATGATAAACATATATATTTAATATATTCTATATTATAAATAGTGTATTAGAATGTCAAAATATTTGATCAAAATCTCTAGAGCTATAACCCACTATTGGTAATCCTAGAAATTCTATTTCAATAAAGACGGTGAATTATTATAAAGAAGATTAATTGTTATAAATGGGTAATTTTATAAGAAAAATGTTGTTATAGATTTTACAAGCAACGTGTTATCTTAACAATATTTTCATATAATATAGATAAATACTTGAGGGGTGGATGGGGGAGGGGAGTAGGGATGTTGGGATAAGACCTAAGAGAGGTGTGTTGGAGGATGAGAGGACATGACATAATTAATATAGAATATCATTTGTGAAACTATTTTTTATTATTGTCTTACCCAATAACTCAATATTAAAAGTCAATATCGAATCAATAATCTAATAATTTTTTTATTTATAAAACTCATTAATTCAATAACTCAATAACAATAATCCAATAATAATTTTTTAAAATTTACTTTATTAGTCGATTCGATTTTTATGTGCCCAATTACCTACAAAGAAGTGGAAGTGGAGAATAGTATAGGAATGGAGCAAGTGGGAGAAGGAACTTTGTGTCTGTCTTGGGATGCTGGCACGTAAAATCAATAAAAAGCTCAACTCCTCATTATGTGAGAGTGCTCACATGCTCTACTTCTGTGCTCACATTTATGGAATTGTGGCGCTACACATGCATCTTTCTTAATGACCATTCAACCGTTAGTAAATTTTGAAATTACTCGTTTGCAAAAGATAGAATAACAATATACTCCGATTGTCCCATATTAATTATCCATATTATTATAAATAGTTATTTTAAATTATTTGTGTTATATTTTCTAAAGTTTTGATAATTTAATAAATTGTGGTATCTAGTAGGAGACCTGATCCCATGAGAGACTGAAAGCTCCAATCTATGAAAATAACGATTGTAAAGTTGCCACCACTGTCAAACTGCAGTGGTTGGTGCATGATAACAAAGAAACAGAGCACTCAGCCAATGGCGTTGCACTAGGTTATTTATTCATCTTATCTTAGTCATATTAATTATTTGTGTTTTTTTCGATAAAAAAGAGGATGACTTATTCGAGGATTGATATATTATCACATAACAATTTAGATACGAGGCAAGCATGAGTAGAGGATTAAAGACTCGGGAGAGATCGTAATCATATTATGAAGACTAAAGATTAAAAAGACTTTGTGAATGCTATCATACTAAAAAAACAGTACTGAAATAAAAAGGGACATTAAAATGATTGCATTTGAACCCAAATAAAAACCACAATGTTTAGTGAATGTTGAGAAGGAGGTAGTAAAGAGACCGCCTCTACCATTTCCACAAAGACATCCAAGAAAGGACGAGGTTACTAAGTACAACAAGTTTTTGAAGATGATCAGATTTAGGGGTGCAAGTCAATATTCCCTTGCTTTATGTGCTTAATGTTGAAAAAATATTGTTTGATATCTCAAGAGAATTACTATGCCCACAATTACAATTGTAAAACAATTGATTCTTCATAATTTTTTTCCATTCTTGAATAGTCTTGATTGAATATATATTTACTCTAATTCAAAAGTCTAGCGTTACCTTGTTGGCAATTGAAACATATTCATCACAAAACCTTTCGTGAAACATATATTCATCATTATCAAGCTTTCTTTTAACTTAAGAAAAGCAATCGAGCTCTCGGGGTTCAAAACCTTCATAAAAGCTTATGCGGTCCAATCATCCTTTTCTTTTTGAATTTGACAACAAAATGTCGAAACTCGGTGTCACCTTGTTCAATTTTTATGACGTCCGCTTTTTTGGGCTCCACCTTTCTAGCGTCAACGTGTACTTTGGCAAAATAATCCAAAAGCATACTAAAATAAACAATTAAATCTCCAGCTAATAAAATTGATCAGATCCTTGATCTTCACCGTGAGAGTACATTTACAGATTGAGAGAAATGAAGGAGAGAAAAGAAGCACATGAGAAATGCAGTAACTTGAAAGTATTCTCCATAACTTCATCACTAATACCGGTCTATATCTATATATACACACATAGATGTACTGACTATATCTAACAAACTGATCACACCTAACAAACTCAGCTTACTACTTAATAACTAACTCTGACAGCTGACTCTAACAACTTTATTGCACTGTCACTCAGTCACTAACTAACTTCTATTCAGCACCCTCCCTCAAACAGATGATTGAAATATATTTTTCAAGCCCAGTTTGGACATCAGATAGTCATGTTGTTGTCTCCCAAGACTCTTTGTTAAAAGATCTGCCAGCTGCTCTTTGGTTGACACATGATAGGTTTTGATGATGCCTTGCATAATCTTGTCCCTCACAAAGTGACAGTCAATATCTATATGCTTTGTTCTTTTATGAAAGATAGGGTTGGCTGCTATCTGAATTGCAGCTTTTCTATCACAGTACAAATGTATAGGAACTTCTATATTGATTCCTAGCTCTTTGTATAAGCCGATTAGCCAGGTTACCTCAGCTTCTACAAAAGTCATACTCCTGAATTCTGCTTCAGTGGAGCATCTGGCCACTGTATCCTGCTTCTTAGAATTCTAGGACACCACAACATTACCAAACTTAACTAAGTATCCTGTGACACCTTCTGGTCTGCAGGTAGCCACTTTGTCAGAGTCACAATAGGCTTCAAGCTTTCCTGGGCCATCTGAAGACATTAAGTGGCCAAGACATGGTGCTTGCTTGATGTACTTCACAACCCTCAGGGCAACATCCATATGAGATTGCTTGGGATTATGCATGACTTGGCTCAACACTTGTACTACATATGCAATATCAATTCTGGTCATAGTGAGATATAACAGCCTTTCTACCAATCTTTGATATTGAGTGGGATTAACAAGGGGCATGCCTTCACTCTTAGGACCCTCTCCCTTGACATCATTGAGGAATGCATCATATTCAGTAGAAGTAAGCTTCAAGTTAGTTTACAGTGGTGTGCTAAATGGTTTAGTGCCACTCAATCCCAGTTCACTAATTAATTCTAATTCATATTTCCTTTGACTCATAACTATACCCTTCTCTGATCTAGCAAATTCAGTCCCTAGAAAAAACTTTAGCTCCCCAAGGTCTTTCATTTTAAACTTTAGCTTAAGATCATTTTTGTTTGTAGGTTCAGATCTATATTACTTTCTGTGATCAACAAATCATCTACATATACCAGGACAACCACTAACTCTTCTTGAATTGTCTTGGTGAATAAAGAGTAGTCAAAATAACTCTATGAGAACCCAAGTTGTACCCAGGCATCTGTAAGCTTCTTGTTTCATTGCCTAAGAGCCTGTTTGAGACCATAGAGGAACTTATGGAGTTTGCAGACAACATGTTTCCCTCCCTGGCTAGCAAACCCAGCAGAAACCTCTAAATAAACCTCCTCCAGTAAGTCACCTTGCAGGAATGCATTATGGACATCCATCTGAAAAATAGGCCAATGTTTGACTGTTGCCAAAGCTACTATAGATCTCACAGTCACCATCTTAGCCACTGGGGAGAAGGTCTCAGTATAGTCCATTTCTTCTTGCTAGCTATAACCCTTAGCAACAAGCCTAGACTTGTATCTCTCCACAATATTAACTACAATTTTACCTTGAATACCCACTTACACCTAATAGATTTCTTGTTAGAAGGTAATTCCACAAGACTCCAAGTATTGTTGTCTTGTAGTACTTGTATTTCAGATTTTATGGTTGCAAACCAGTGTGGATCTTTGACAGATTTAGAGTAGGAGGTTGGTTTCCTAATAGCAGAATAAGAGGAAAGAGCAGCACCAAACATAGGAGATACATAATCATAAATAACCACTTGAGAGATAAGATAACAATAATTAGCATTGCCATGACTTTTAATGACATAGTCACTCAGCCAGATTAGAGGCTTAGTAGGCCTATATGATCTTATGGTATTAGGAACAACAAGAGGTGGAGGACGAACATGCTCACTTTGAGATGTAGGAGTAGCATGAGCAATACGAAAAGCAGGAGTACAAGTATCAGTAGATATATCAGAAACATCAGAGGAACAACTACTGTTATGCACCTCTAGTTGCAAGGTAGGAAATGTGGTATCACTCAGAGAAAATAAAGGAGAAGGAGAAGCAGGCAATGTCTGGAAGGGAAATACATCCTCTTGAAATGAGACATCTCTACTAACCAAAAATACCTTGGACTACATATCATATATAATGAGTAACCAAGGAATATTGTCGGTATAGCTCTTGGAGAGAATTTGTCAACCTTTATTACTTGAGTAACATGACCCAAGCACCTAAAGACCTTCAAGTGAGACAGAGAAGGTGAGTGTTTATGCAATTTCTCAAAAGGAGATTGACCTTAAAGAACTGAGGAGGGTAGCTGTTGATAATGTAAATAGTTGTAGTCACACATTCAACCCAAAACTTTAGTGGTACACTAGCATGAAATCTGAGAGCCCTTGCCACCTCTAGAATATGTCTATGTTTTCTCTCAGCCACTCCATTCTATTGTGGAATGTATACACATGAACTCTGATGAACAATCCCCAAGGAATTCAATAAAGCAGTCATAGATAAGTTAAAAAACCTCACATCCATTATCAATTCTAAGTAATTTCACAACTGAGGAGTAAACAGTCCTCACCATAAGTAGAAAGCGCTTAATAGCAACAACTACTTCAGCTTTAGATGGTAATAAGAACAACCAAGTATATCTAGAAAAATCATCAATAAGAGTGAGAAAATATCTTTTTCCATTATAGGTAGGAACTCTATATGGTCACCAAACATCAGCATGAATAATTTGAAAACAAGAATCAGTTATAGTGTTACTTAAAGAGTCTAGTTTGCTTAGCTAAGGGACAAATAGTACAGCTACTAATAGACTTCTCACGTTGTGTAGAAGGAAAACACGGTAACTTCCTCATAGAGGTAGAAGAAGTGTGGCCTAATCTCTTATGCCATAAACTCACACTAGTACTATCAGTGTTTATTGGTGTTGCTGGACTTTGCTGAGGAGTGGTAGCAAGAGAAGGACCATTAATGACTGTAGCTACAATAGCACCTTGTGATCTTTTGGAGCCTAAAGTGAACACATATAAACTACTCTCTTCTCTATCAATCCCCCTTCATCTTGCCACTTAAGAGATCCTAGAAAATAAAGAAATCAGGATAAAAGAGCACTGCACATTTAAGCTCCTTGGTTAGCTTAGAGACAAATAATACGTTGTATTTGAGCTCAGGTATATGTAGGACATTAGTAATCTCCAAATCAGGAAAAAGACAAGAAAACCCTATATGACTCACAGTAGCCATGCCTCTAGTAGGTAGATGCACCTTACCGACCTTGGCTGTGTAAAGATGATTCTTGAGACAACTCGACGAAGCAAACACCAGCCGGGTGAAAAGAATGATGAAGATCATAGAATATCAATTACACAAGCTCTGATATCATGATAAGATCCTTGATCTTCACCATAAGAGCACATTTACAGATTGAGAGAAATAAAGGAGAGAAAAGAAACACAAGAGAAATGCAGTAACTTGATTGTATTCTCCATAACTTCATCACTAATACAAGTCCTATATATATATATATATATACATAGATGTACTAACTATTATCTAACAAACTGATCACACCTAACAAACTCAGCTTACTGCTTAATAACTAACTCTAATAACTGAATCTAACAACTTTACTAAGTTGTCACTCAGTCACTAACTAACTTATATTCAAAAGAAATATATCATACAAGTGCTCCTATAGATTTAAAAAAATTCTTTGAACTTCTTGACCATGACTGATTTGACTTTGTCCTTGATCAAGTCATTCATTTTTACAACCATAGTAAAAGCAAAGGTATGCGTGTGTGGGTCAGTCATTCCATCATCCCTATAGGCCATGTAAGACAATTAAGAGTAGCTTTAAAAGAATCTAAAACCTTCAGAATTAGAGGTTCTGCTGAAATGTGGTGCATGTGGGTATGTATCTCTGATATGCTCAGCTTGAGTTCCTTTTTGTGTAATTTCACTATTGGTATCAAAATATCAAAATTAACCCCCGATATGCTTATCGTACATTCTCGCTAATGAGCATCAGTTCCATGGTCATCCCTCGAACTTCTTCTCGATGTGGACATCCTTTGTAGTGGATATCCATTCACTCAAGAATTGTTGAAAGACATCATAATTAATTTGGAAAGTCAGAAAACAAGAATCAAAAGATGAAATTATTGAAACCTATATTTTTTGGCACCAGGTGATGACCATGGAAGGCCAGCACGGGCCATGGTAGGCACCACAGACCATGATGAGCCATCGTAGTGGTAACCTGAAGGCTCAGTCCTACAAGATAAGGTCCACGATAGGACACCACGGACCATGGTGAGCACCACAGTCCGTGAAGCCCTACGTAGTGACCCCTCCTCTGAGACCTCAAAAAGATCCTAAGGCAAGGACACGCCTAACCACCACGGACAGTATAGCCCTTCATGGACCATGGTGGATTTTATGGTGGTCAGTCCTGCAAACCAACCTGCAGGGCCTGCACCACGCCCATGTTTCACGGGGCGTAATGCACTCCACGGATCGTGAGGGTCCATGTAGGATGTTCTGAAACCCTTCCCCTACAACTTTAAAATTTCAATTCCAATTAAATCATCACGAACACCAACATGGGCCATGATGGATCCTCCGCGGTGAGTCCCATACCTAGTTAAATAAGGGGTAATTCGATCATTTCCCTATTCTTTTATTAATGTATGTGGACGTTTTGGAACTAGATTTATTACGAAAATATCCTAAATACTCAGAAATTTATTTTTTTTCCTTATTAATTTCCAATCAACTTTAAGACTTCTCTCTCAAGGTTCATTCGAGGGTTCATTTTCTTCATTAAGTTTGGCTAGGGTTTCTTCAAGAAAAAGTCTCCTTTTTTAATTCTAAGATCAAATTCAATCAAGGTATGTAAGGATTGATCCATTGGTCCCTTTCACCCATGGAGTCCCAAGGTTTCTACTAAAAAACTCATGAATTTCAATTGATTTGTAACCCTAATTTGACGAATTGTATTGGGATATTTAAATTATATTTTTAATCATTATACATAATCATTATAAGTATGTTTCTACATGAATTACATGATTTTAAGTATGAATTATGATTGCCCATACATGAAGCTATTTTCAATAATGATATTATGAAGTATGATTATTAATTCAATAATTTCAAGGTATTATCATGATTTTCATTCAAATTGACTATGTATATGACTTTTACTCTAAATTCAAGTGTGGATTATGATCACGGATTATGATTATGTTTAAGCTATAAATTACAGGCAAGTATGAAGATAGGTGAGTTAGGGCCCTTTGTGAATTATGCAAAGTATGTTATGAAATGAGATATTCTATAAATTATGAAGTTTATGAACAAGTTATGATATATGCTAAGTATGATTATTATGATATGTATTGCGTGGATTTGAATTAGCACTGAGTAGACTTGAGGTGGGGGCCCTACCAAAAGCCTTAGTAGTAGCCTCAAGTTTCTTAAACTATGTGCTGCCGTAGGTTGCCTTCATGTCTTAGCTAGTGGATCTACATATAGCGTATGTATATGACCCGCCTAGCGGAGTAGAGTCTATCTTGGCAAGTAGATTCCCCTTTTTTCCGTTGTATGGAAAGTCATCGGGATTTCATATTATAGCTCGCATGGTTTTATTATTGGTTATGGTTCTATCCCACATATGTATGCTTTCTTATGTTCACTCATGATTTCAAATATGTTTTTTTAAAATGTTTTGATCACAATGGTTTTCTCATGACTTACTTATCCTCTTTGTCATTTACTAAATTGATCATTGCATCTTATGATTTATATTACATGTCATGCCCTTATACTTAGTACATTCAAATGTACTAAAGCATTTTTGTTGCCTACATTGTCTCATAATGTAGAGGTTGAGGATCCTATCACACGTGGCTAGTAGAGTTTCTTATCAGAGAAGTATTGGTGAGTCCTCATCTACCGGGGACTAGATATGAGTTGCTCTTTTCTTCTTTCAAAGACATTTACTTCTTTCATGTTGAGGGTGAGCTAGGGACATGTCTTAACTTCCGCCATTTTCATGTAGTAGAGGCATTTGTAAGACATTTGTTTAGAGTTTATGTTGTGGAATTCTCATACTCTTTATGACTCATGATTTAGACTCCTTCTTATGTTATTTTCAACACGTACTTTACCTTTTTTATGCTTTATGATATGTCAAGAGACTTGTTTGGAGTCCTTCGGGATTTCGATCGTCATGTTATCGGTGACGGAGCCAGGAAATTTGTTAAGGGGTGTCAAAATATAAAGTAAAAAAATAAATGCTACTAGGGTAGAACACACAACCTCAAGCAACTTATGCAACCCCTTAACAACTACACTAAACCTTCAACTTGTATTAAAAAATGTCAATATTTATATATATATTTGTTAAAACCAAATTTTGACCTCTGTATACAACGTAATTTTCTGACGAAGGAGTGTCGCTTGACACCCCTAGGGCAAGGGTAGCTCCGCCCATGCGTATTATGACTAGGCCCTAGGTCGGGTCGTGACACATTGGCACCAATTTTCGGTCTTGTGTCGTCATGTGATCCATTATGAATCTATGATATTCAATTAGAATCTGTGGAGCCTCCTTGAAGATGTCCAAGTTAGTCCGCCCTTCGTTCCTTCAGCAATGTTCCTCCTCAGTGTGTTTTTCTCCTGTGCCTTTATGCGTAATCACATTTTCCAAACCTATGGTTTCTAGATCAAGCTTAACTCTATCAGCAAACGTAGTCTTTTCCTCCTGAAAACATGTCTGGTCTCTGATAGTGTTAGGTAGTTGCACTTAGTTCCATTATCATCGGTTTGGCACACAATTGTCATGAGATATTCCTATAAAACAACATATTTAAGCTAATCAGTAAGTAGAGTAGATGAGTTTATCCAACAACTGTCCTGGTCCTATAATGTGCATCAACATGTTTATTGAAAAAATGGTATAGTTGAATTTGTTATGTGATCAAGGACACAAGTATTAACTTAACTTGTTGATTCGATATTTAGTAGTTAAATATGTTGATAAATGAGCTCAATAAAAATTGCAAAGAGGCAAAGATCATCCACCTTTAGTCATCTTTCTTGCTACCTACTCCTTTCTCAAAAAAGCTTTGGGGATAAGATCATACTTGAGAAATAACCTACTTCAAGGTTATAGGGAGGATTACGCTCTGCAAGTGGGTATCACTATTTATCATGTCAAGACACAATTTTAATTTATTTTTGAAGGTGATAAAAAAATTCGATGAAAACTGAGTATAAATTTGAGAGAAAGAGAAGGATTAGTTCGTGTCTCGATCAAAGGAACAGGTAATCTGACACATTTTCCTCCCGCAAGAGCTATCTAACCTAAAGCTCAAATGAAACAATAAAGCCAAGTTGCTTGATGTTTTAGCTAGATCCAGAGATAATAAAGTGTAATTGGTTCCTGATTTGGTGATGATTTTGTAAGAGTTACTTGAGAGCTAATACTTAGTAAGGAATGGGAAAATAATAGAAAGCTTGGAGCCTAAGAATATCAGTGCATTTATTTTGTATTATCAAGAATTCAACCCTTTACAAGTAAGTGAAAACTACTATTATAAACAACAAAAATAATACATCAGCCAATATGAAATTTCTATCCGGACACTAAATGCTACGTCCGATGAAATTTTCATCTGAAAATACTTGTACGTGTTAACTAATATTCCTCTCATATTCACAGGATCTGATACAAATATATATAACATATCTATCTTTGTATCATTTTATGCTATCGTCGGGACACGAGTCCTTAACTGACTTAGGGCACAAGTTTTCACTTAATCTTTTGTCGTTAAGCCTAGTGATGAGACGGGATCAAGTTAAGCAACTAGTCTCTGATTCGGACACTTGATCAATGAAATCGTTATGGATAATTATTCTTTGATCTTTTAGGCCATGTCATCTCCAGGCTTCATCGCGATGTCATTTGTCCACTTTACATGTAACCATGTGTACAAGTCATCTTTTCTCATTACTAGGATGGATTGCATCCTAAATAAATTTAAGTATTGATTTTAATTTTAAAATATATTTTTTTTCTAAAAATTTACATATGTTACGTTATTAAATAAGTACCAAAAATTGTATTACCAACTAAAATAACCATGGAAACTAACTAGGCAAAGTTGGATGACCATGAAAGCTAACTAGACAAAGTTAACAACTTTTAACTTAAAAAAATAACACAAGTACATATATACATTGTTTTGATTTTGTCGTAATTATGTAGATGGCGTTATGGTAAACCAAATAAGTCAATACTACTTATCAACTCCAATGTGTTTCTTTTTTAGTCCTCTAAGTCATAAATTTTCCCTTAATCATCAAATTAAATAACTTACAAATGTTCATCAGACCCTAGATGTCAAGGTTAAACGAGAGAGAGAATTATAAGGTGGGGAACTGAACTTTCACCAACAAGGTAAAAATTTAAATGACCAACCAATTGAGCTACTAAGATTCTCCGTCCTAAATGTCCTTGATTCCATTGTTTACCAGATTATCATACTCTTTGTATCTTTTAGGTTCTTTCATAAGAATGCACCTTGTGGTTCATGCATATCCACAATTACTAGCTAGTTTCATGCATACTAGCTAGTTACAACGGATTTGGCTAATTTTATTTATCGCTTTAGTTATTTTCATGTTCAATAAGAAATGAATAAATATAAGGTGCAGTATATTAAGTTTTTCCTTTTGTTAGACAAATGAGGGTTGCCTTCCATGGTTGAGCACCTACACCATCGACTGATAGATTGAGGATTTGAGTTACTGGAGCGTAAATGAGAACACTATTAATCCTTGTGAGGTAGGGTGAAATAAAAAACCTTTTTGTTACTTTTTTTTTCTTGAATTGATTATTATTAAAAAGAACTATTTTTTAATGTCAATATTATAGTTGAAAATAAATCAATAGTTAATTAAAATAAGACGAAGGGAGTACTTCACAAGTTTAATTTTTGTTTGAGTAATTATAAGTTGGTCAATTTAATTTATAAACCCTTTTTAATTTATATATGCAATTGGTAAATAACTAAAGTACTTACGAGCAAAAATCAGTCATAAGTTGGTTGCGTCAGATTTATGACTTTACCATTTACAAGATTTGTTAAACTTGACAAGATTCTAGATAGTCTTAACGTAATAACTTGGTAGGTGAAAGTTAGGTAAAAGTTTGGTAAACTTTGACATCTTGACAAGAATGCGATGTCATCGATGACATCAAGACCAAGAATTTATAGCTATAAATAGGTAACTCATGATTCATTTGAAACACACATCTCATCACACCTCTCTCTTGCCTTCTCATATTCTAAGCCATTTTGAAAATACATTAGAAGAGTAGAGAATTCATAGAGAAATTCTCTTAGATATATTTGGGACCTCTCATCTTTCTTTGTTAATATAAAGGCAGTTGTTCTCTGGTGGACATAGGATCATTCTGATCTGAACCACGTTAAATATTATTGTTATTTCTTGTTCTTCATATTTTCACGTTTCCGCTAATAATTAGTATCAAAGCCAAGGTTATGTTTGAGTATACTCTGTGGTTGCAGCACAGTCTGAACTTCCACATCAGAAAAGAATTACTTTGGTTTCCTGTATTTCCAAATACTTTGTAGTAAAAGAGGAAGAATAAGTAAAAATGAGTTCCTGGTCAATCCATGCTAATGCTAGAAGAGCAATTTCCGCTGCCCACTCGAAAGAGACGAGTATGAATTTTGAAATTGATAGATTTAGGAAGCACAACAACTTCAATATCTGGAAAATCCAGATGATGGCGTTACTGCGGAGGGAAGGTTCAATCTATGCTATTAACGGAAAGTACTCCAATACCACATCGATTTTCGATAAGGAGAAGATTGAAGGAGATGCATTGAGTGCAATCCAACTGCCCCTTGCACTTAACGAACTTTTGTGAAGTGAGTAAAAGTACCGAAGAGACGGCCAAACAGTTATGGGATAGGCTGGAAGGGCTTTACAATAAGGATGTTGTTACAACAGAGTCCTCACACATTTAAGATGAAGTCAGATACTTTGTTGCAAGACCATCTAGATGCATTCAATAAACTTGTGATGGACTTACAGATTGCTGGAATTAAGAAGAATGAAGAGACACTTCCATGTGTTTTGCTATTTTTATTGACATCAAAATATCATGATATTGATAATTCAATGTATAGCAAGGCGCCTATCACTCTTGAGCAAGTGCGGCAAGCACTTAACTCTTGTGATGTGCAGATGCATTTTGAATAAGAAAAAGATGATGAAGCTAGTGGACTCTTTGTGATAGGTCATACTAGCCAACAGGGAAGGAACAAATCAAAGAATAGATCAAAGTCTCGTATGAATAAGAAGAAAGGGACACTTTGAATGAGATTGTCCAATGTCAAAGTCCAAATAAAAGGCGAGTGTATCCATTGCTGAGCAGGTACATAATTCTCATGATGAATATATATTAACAAAATCATGCAATAGTGAAGTCTATGACAACAAATGGGTGTTAGACTCTAATTGTACTTTGAATCTGATATTTCGAAAAGATTGGTTTGGCAACTATGAGATTAGTGGAGGAACTGTAGTAATGGGCAATAATGCAACTTGTAAAATAATTGGCATTAGTCCAATTCGGGTTCGCTGCCATGATGGAATCGTAAAGACTATTACTGAAGTCCGTCGTGTTCCTGATCTGAAGAAGAATTTGATCTCCTTGGATACTCTGGATAAACAAGGCTACAAGTACATGAGCGAAGGAGGTACTATGAAGGTGGCTAAAGGTTCTTTAGTCATGCTGAAGGACAAGCTGGAGGATGGCTTCTACACATTAACAGGAAGCACTATTGTTGGCTCTGTTAATGCGTCTATAGTGCAGCAGTTATGTGATGATGACAAGGCAAGATTATGGCACATGAGACTTGGCCATATGAGCGCACAAGTACCGGAGATGTTGAGAAAATGCAACCTTTTGAACAGTGAGAAGATCAGCAGACTTGAATTTTATGAGTATTGCATTCTAGGGAAGCAGAAGAAGGTCAGTTTCAGCGCTGGCAAGCATAAGATAAGAGGGGTGCTAGACTATATCCATTCATATTTATGGGGTCCTTCTCAACTTTCATTGAAGAAAGGAAAGAGGTATCTTCTCACATTCATTGATGATTTTCACAAAAGATTTGGGTATGTTTCTTGAAGGCAAAAAGTGATGCTTTTGAAGCATTTAAAGAATGAAAGATTTTGGTTGAGAATCAAATAGAGAGAAAAATCAAGTATCTTCGCACAGACAATGGCTTGGAGTTTTGCAGTAAAGAGTTCAATAATTTCTGAAAGGTTTATGTGATCGCAAGACATAAGACGATCAGGCACACACCACAATAGAATGGAGTTGCCGAAAGGATGAACAGAACTCTTCTTGAGAAGGCTCGTTGTATGCTCTTACAAGCCAAAATATCCAAAGTATTTTGGGTTGAAGCAGTTCACACTGCTTCTCATATTGTCAATAGATCTCCAGCATCAGCAATTGACTTTAAGACTCCGAATGAGGTATGGTCAGGTGATCCCTCTAACTATTCATGCTTGCAAATATTTGGGTGTCCATCTTATTATCATGTTAATGAAGGAATGCTTGAACCACAAAAAGATCATACTCATAGGGTATGTTGATGGAGTAAAAGGGTACAAACTTTGGTGTTTGTCTTTACTCAAATTTATAGCTAGTAGAGATGTTACTTTTGGTGAATCCTCTATACTTGATCCTCGTAAAGTTTCTGTAGAGTTATCAAGAAACAAGAACAACAAGCAGGTAGAACTACCGGTGGAGCTTACAAAGAAAAAGGATCAAGAGACTCAAGTTGATGAATCAAATGATGCAGATCTTGAAGAACATGATATCAATTAACCATACACAATTGTGAAGGAAAAGGACAAAAGGCAGATATCGAAATTGGAACGTCTTATAGAGCAAGAAAATCTGATTGTATATGCAGTTGTAGATGCAAAAGAAGAGATTAAAGACCTCGAGCCCTCTTCGTATGTTGAAGCAACTTCTTGCAAAGATGCCGCACAATGGCGCTATCACGACCCAAAAACTGAGGTCATGATGGCACACATCCCAAAATCCAACTTGATGTGTAAGCCTAAAAATAAAACTTATACGAGACTCCTAAAGGCAAATTCATGCCATGATTTAAGTGAAAAGAAAGGCAATAAAAAAATTATCCCAAAACCTAGTGTCATAAATATAAAAAATATCTAATACAAGGTTTGAATCTGAAGATACAACATAAGTATCTGAATGATACAAAAACTGAGAAATAAAGATAGACTAGTGACGATCCAAATTTCGAAACCTCACCACTAATCTGAGAATACACAATACGCTAAAATATCAGCTGCCACGTGAGGTACCCTGACTAGTATTTGTATTAAAAAGGGACACAGAAGTAGGGGTAAGTACAATTCACATGTACTCAATAGGTTTTAGCCGACTGAGTATAAAGAATTAATCAAACCTATTAAATAAACTAAGAAACGCTTCCACCTGCATACAAAAAACTCCCACTTCGGCATCGGTGCCGCCAGTTTATATATATATATAATGGCATGAGTAAAGTTAACCCATAATAACAGCTCATAATCACAATTACCCAGATAATTCAAATAGTACAGATATCAATGCAATGCAATACAATGCAATATGATGATGCAATGATGTGGTGGTATGGTGGAATCAAGACTGTCGCACAGCTTATCGTATACACCTGCCGAGCTGTGCTACCAAGCAGGACCCATGGGGGTCTCGCAGACCATATACCTCAATCACAATATCTCATCATCCTTGCCACCTCCTCGTGGTCAAGGGATCACAATGCATCCACTATCCTGCTGTAAAACTGTCTCAGTCAGGGACTCAAGATACAAAGGTTTAAAGGTGTTTCATTTTCTTTCTCAAAAAGAATTTCCATATTTCTCAACTTCCCATATTTAATGATATGATGAATGAGGATGAATGCATTAAAACATATATAACATGGAAATAATATTCAACTCAAATATGGTACAAGGTTCAAAGTTCTCAAAACTTAACCTACACATGATATTCACCCTCAATAGATAGTAATGGGAAGGAAATTCTTCCATTTAAATATTCACCCATTTCTCAACAATATTTCAATACTCAAGTATGCTCAATACCCCCAACTCAATCTCTCAAACGAGCATCACAAGTCAAATAATATACTCAAGCCTCTCTCTTAGGCAAATCACGAATTACATGCTCTAAAAGCAAATAAGATAACAAATAAGGCCCCCACATGGCTATGTAATATAAATAAACCCCCGCATGGCAACACATTAATAAATAAGCCCCCACACCGGCATCACAATATATATAACATTCTCAACTCATATTACTACTCCATCCTAAAGTCTATAACATATGAATGACTAATTACCCCATTTCAATCTCAAAGAAGGATAGTCAAACCTACCTCAATTGCCGAAACCGCACTCGAACACCTCCACCAAATAAGCAACTTTCAAATTCAACTCCCAGAATGACAACCCACTATCAACAATAATATATACATATTACAAGGAATCCAATGACACCCATATTGATAGGTTTTAGAACCAGGGGTAAAATGGTCTACAAATTAACTATTTACGAAAAAGGTCAAATTTGAAAATTTTTTGGACAATCACATTCTATTAGTAATAAGAGACTCATGGTTGAAAAACCCATAAAAATAGAGTTCAAAATGAGTAAGAAATCTCTCTTTTCCTTAAATTCGAATTAGGGAAGAAACAAAGATTTTAGGGGTTTGAAACAAAAATTTAGGAGTTAAAATCATCAAATACTTTTTTTTAATGGGAACAGACCCTACATGAGGCTCCCACCTCTCGTGCACAGTCAGGGGTTGAGCATCACCCCCAAGCCTTAACATAATAATAAAACAGAAAATACAAGGAGGGGGACATAAACCTTACCTCCGATCCTATGTTGGTTCATAAGTCGGCTAACCTACTAAGGTCGGCTAACTCATCCCCGTAACAAAAAAAGAGCTAACTAGAAATAGAAAGTAGTAAACCTATGAAAGGACTTCTCCCGGTACAAGTCAACTAAGAAAGCATTAATGGGGGAGACTCTCCCCTTCCATGAGAAGACAAGAAAGTAACCTACACTAGTCCTATTCAACTATGCTACGTACCATACATAGCTAAATTGAAGAAGAACAAGTATATGAACCTTCTATCTCGCATGAGATGTGAAAGCTCTTTTTATTTTTGCCCTTTTTAGTCTTGTCGTACCAAGTAAATCCAAAAGAATTATTCAACAACATCAAGAGCATGATTATCAGCTAAGGAGGGTGGAAGGAAGAGAAGTATATGGAGCTGGAGCAATCAGCAGCCTTGGGATTTTTGATGATGAAAGTGAGGGGCTGAATAATAGTATATTGCAAGTTGGAAGTGTTGCAGTCCTGGCTTGACCAGCTGCTTGGATGTTTAACTGTTGGTGTCTTGCACATTGGAGTTCTTCTGTGCCTGCACTCAAATAAATAAACAGCCAAGGAGCTCCAAGAAGCTTGGATGTAAGGGGGTTGCTGCAGGTGTGAGGCCTCTGCATGTATGGCTGTTATCACCCTTTGGTTGAAGCTTTGTGGACCTGCCCAAACAAGTAACCAAGCAAGGGTCTCCAAGAATATTGTTGCTTGTATTGAAAACAGCCTGTTGCATCTCTGCCATGTAATTATTGGTCCTTGTGTTGCAGCTTTATCTTCCAAGTCTGCAACTTCAGCTTCATCTCTGTGGTTGAGTTGGTATTTGGTTGAGTAGTCTTTTGGTGTTTTCTTCCTGCAATGTATATATGAAGTGGATGGAGCTATAAACTTGTTATGGCATCTACTGCTGCTGCTGAGGTTGTTATTCCTTGTGTGTTGTTGATGGATGCTGTAATAGAAGCAGGATTCTGTACCTGCACAACCAAACAACCAAAAACTAACAAACCATCATTTTTGTGTGTTGCAGACTGCTGTGGTTGCTGTTGGAAGGGTTGCTGTTGATGCAGCTGCTTTATGGCTCTCCACAGATGCTGCATTTGGCTTTGTATCTCAATAAAACCTGCATATCTAATGCAGCAAGAACCAATCAAGCAAAATTTCAAACAAGGCTCTTGTAAATTATGATGTTTGTTGGTGGCATTTTTTGGAATTGTTGGAGTTCCATCTTCTTGTTTTTTCAATGTGTGCCAAGGTGTGTGCCAAGGTGCTGTGAATTCCAGGTCTCCATATATGCTGGATTTGTCTTTGTAGATCAATGACACCTGCACAACTAAGGAAACAATAAAAAATACAGACAAACAAGTAAACAAAGCTCCTGCCACATCCAGTATCTGCACAACCAAACTAACAAACAAAATTTTTTTTGTGTGTTGCAGGCTGCTGTGGTTGTTGTTGGAAGATGTTGTTGTTGGAAGTTATATCCTGCAAACTGCATTTATCCTTCACAACTAATAGATTTTAAGTGTTGGTGCAAGCTCCAATAAATGGTACACCCCTGCATAGTTCCTGCATAAAAAAGGGCCATACAAAGGAAGTGTACAATCTGCTGTAGCTTTGAGTTTATACTCTTGCCCTCCTTATTAACTGGTTTGGTTGCATGGAAGAGTTTCACAGGCTGGAGGCTCCAAAGTGTGAATTTCTCCAGCATGTCACTATTGTACCTGGGAGCAAGCATAAAATCTGCACAAACTATTAAGCAACAACAATCAAAGAAGGATATGGGCTGCTCTACTACTACATTGCTGTAATGGTTGCTGCATTTGATTTGGTTGTTGATCATCTTGTTGTTGTTTCCATAGTTGTTGTAGTAAGGATGGTTGGTAATGCAAATTACACCCCTTGTTTTTGCACAACCAAACCTACACACACAAACAAATAGGTCTGCACCCCAAATCTGTAACTCTGTAACTGTACAACAGCAAATTTTTTGAGGTCGCTCGACTAACATCTCCAATTATCCATTTGAGTTAAATCTTCTTGGGCTTTGCAATTACATTATTTGCTGTATTCCTGAAACATTTGGCAGCCTTTTCCCCAGGTTGGAAGCTCCCAAATGCAAGTGGTTCCCTCATTATGTTTAAGTCGGCTAATGTTTTCAATGTCGCTCGACTGACATCTCCAATTATCCGTTTGGGCTCAAACTTCTTAGGCTTTGTAATTATAGTATTTTTTATAGTCATGCAACATTTAGAGGCCTTTTCCATAAGTTGGATGCTCCAAATTGCAAATTGCTCCCTCATTTGGCTTAAATCGGCTAACTTTTTCAAGGTCACTCGACTAACATCTTCAGTTATCCGTTTGAGTTGAAACTTCATGGGATTTGCAACTACTATATTTTGTGTATACCTGCAACATTTGGAGATCTTTTCCACAAGTTGGAGGCTCCAATTTGTAAATTGCTCCATCTTGAGACTTAAGTCGGCTATCTTTTTCAAGGTCGCTCGACTAATGTCTCTACTTATCCTTTTATGGTGAAACTTCTTAGGCTCTGCAGGAATTGTATTTGCTGTAGTCCTGCACACTTTGGATTTATTTTAGTATTGCAAGTATTTGTTGATTTGCTGTTGTTGTAGCTCAGTTGTATTCACTGCTGCTGCTGTAATGTAGCATATGCAGAAGATGTTGCTGAGATGCTGTAGGTCTATGGTATGTTGTTGGTCAAATAATTCCAATCTCAGCTGCTGGAATTCCAACACTAAGCTCAAAGCTGCATGATACCTGCACCAAGAGACACACAATAGCAAACAAAAATAGAACTTAAGTTTCATTTTTGATGGTTGTTGTTCATCTTGGTCTACAATAGAGTAGTCCACATCCTTAGTCCAAAACAACCTAGTCTTGTTATTAGGATTATGAATGGCACTGTCCATTCTCAGCTGAATTCTGTATTGGTTGAGCTGGGATTGCTTTGCAAATGGTTCCAGGATTGTCAACATAGATAATTTGTGATAATCCTTGAGGTTTTGGAGTCTATCCAAGGCACCTTGAGTATCAATACTCCTTGCATTCCAACATATTGTATTCATCATCAAAGTTTCTGGGATTTGGACCTTGTGTTGATGCCACTCTTACAAGTAGCATTATCTGAACTGGTGGAGATGTCTTATTTCTTTTTTTTCTTTTCTTACTGACCCCTGGGTGATAAACCCTGCTTCTCAGTGACCTGCAACACTTCCTCCTGAGTTGTAGTAACTGTGATATCATCCAGTGCTCTAAAAGGAGAGGCACTAGTTTCCTCATCATCATCATGAGATTGTTCCCTTTGATTTAGATCCTCTTCATCTTCAGAATGAATATGTCTGTATTCATCCTCCAAGTCTTCTGATATGGATCTCTTATTAAGCACACACAACTCAGTAAAGGTGGATTGAATTTAAAGAGGTGTCACATGAATCCCTACTTGTTCATCAACCAACACATAGTTCACTCTGTGTTGTGTCTTTCCAAACATAGATTTTTTACTTTTTTTCCAAACATGTCTCCCTCTTCTTTTTACTCAAAGAAGGAGTATAATTATTGTTTTATAACTGAAGCACTGCACCTATATTTTGTTCCTTAATTTTTGGAGATTCAGCACCTCCCTTATCAATTTCATTAAGCTGTAACCTGTCCTCTGAAGACTGTTGAACATCATCTTGTTGCAATTGCATGTTGGACCTTATATCTGCTGGAAGAGTGGTGGCAGGGGCTCTAGGGGATTTACTGCTAGTGCTTGCAAAAGATCCCATGTCCTTGGCCATAGAACCTTTGTTTGTTTGCAAAGTAGATACCTCTGTATGGTCACCTGCTTGCTTGGGTTAAGGAGTTGCTGGGATCCTTGTTTTTTTGTTCACAGGGTTGTCACCTGGTAAAACATTACCTGTGCCTTCAATATGAGGAGGGAGTGTCTGTGGGGATACTGAGATAGTCTCATGTCTGTTCTCTTTGGTTTTTTCTTGCTCTATTGATGAGCTCTTCTGTATAGAGCTCCTTGTATTGAGTGGTTCTCCTGCATCTTGGTTAGTGGTGTGATCTTGTGTAACAAGATCAACATAAAAATTGGAACTGGAAATAAGATTAGAAGACTTACCTGCCCCTGTGTTTTTCTTCTGGAATTGATCTTTATTGTTGTAGTTCTGTGGTGGAGTAGGCCTATTCACATTGTTTTATTGGGGGTTGATTTGCACCTTGTGTTGTTTTCTCTTCTGAATTTGCCACAAATGCTCATTTGTATTATCAGCAGTGGTCTGTGGTTGGGCTGGAGTTTCAGTTGTTACAGTGTGGTTCCTTTTCTTCACAACAGAATTATTAGGAGCCTTTTGGTCATTTCCATTGCTACTCTCCATGCTCTTATTCTTTTTAGCAGCTTCTTCTTCCTTTCTTCTCTTTTGTTCATCATCCCTCCTCTTGATGTTACAAGCATGCTGCATATGTCCCTGGTGCTTACAATATAGACAGTATTCTGGGATATTCTCATATTGGAGTACTTGCCATCTTCCTATGGTAGAGTCATTTTTATCATAGCCAAGCCACACATGGGGGTCTCTCCTTAGTGAGATCAACCTGAACTCTCACTCTAGCAGAGCTCCCTGTAGTCTTCTGAATGGATGCTGCATCCATGAACAATACTATCCCAACAGGAGCAAGTAATGTAGTTACAAACTCCTTAGTGTAACAGTGCCAGGGGAGTTCAGGAAGAGCCACCCAAATTGGCACAATAGGAGTCTCTTCCTCAAGCCTGAATGTTGGTGTCCAGGTCTGTATCCTCATGTTTTGTCCCTCAATTATCATCCTTTGTTTGGTCCACACTGTAGTGTAGTCCATTTTATTATCAAGGTCAATGTATACATGCCTTGCATTAAAATGAGCAATTTTAACTCCTCCTCCTACCAGTTGAGTTTGGAGGATGAAACTTCTCCTGATTAGTTCTATTTTGGGCATGGTATTTGTGAATTTACCCACTAGAGTAAATTTACATCTTTCAGCTAATTTAACCATGAAATCATTTTTGTCATATAGTTGTCTAGTAGTATAGATAGGTGTAGATAATTCTACAGGAGTCTCACTTCTTGCTTGGTTGATTCTCAGTTTAACAGCAAAGGTTTGAGTTACAGTATAAGGGGCAGCTTGAGGAACCTGTTCCTTTCTGCTAGGGAACTGATTCTTCTGTGCATTGTGGTTGGTATTGTCATTATGCTGGATTTGGCTATTGACTACTTTGGGACCTTGATTGTTAGGAGTATCCCTATCAAAGTTATTAGAAATCTTAGGGAAGTTATTTTGACCTGTGGAAGGCTTGTTAAATTGTTGGAGGCTGCTTTGCTGAGGATTAGTATTGGTATGTACTTTGGTATTTTTTTCAAGATTATTGTTTTCTATATTATCAGTACCCTGCATGAAAGTATCACCAAATCATCAAATACTTAATAAAAAAGGAAGGTTTTAGGTCAAAAATCACTTACCTAACACTTTGCCTCAAAAATCTCTTCTCAAATCACCTCAAAGAGTTCAAAAACTCAAGCAAATAGTGAAAAATATTAAAATTGGAAGAAAGGGGCATTTTCTGACCAAATATTTACTGTTCACGCATATTACTGTTCATGCGTGTTGACTGCACAAATTTCCAAAAATGACCCTCAAGGTCATTATAATGTCCACCACTAAAAAGGATGTTCGTTCTCGAACATAAGATAAAATAAAGTAGCTGTTATCTCAAAAAGCTGAGGGTACCGAGCCTGCATATCAGATTCTAACTCCCAAGTCGCCTCCTCAGCAGGTAGATACTGCCACTGCACTTTCACCGAAGTGACCTCTTTGGTCCTGAGTCTACGAAGTTGCCTATTTAGGATAACTATCGGCTCCTCCTCATAAGTCAAATCCGGACTCAACTCTACCGCATCATAAGAAAGAACATGAGACTCATCCGGTATGTACTTGCGAAGCAGGGAAATATGAAACACAGGATTTACAACTGACAATTTAGGGGGTAAGGCCAACTCATACACCACTCCACCTACTCTTCTTAGGATTTTAAACGGGCCAACAAACCTTGGGCTAAGCTTGCCCTTTTTCTCGAACCTCATCACACCCTTCATGGGTGATATTTTAAGACACACATAATCACCCACCATGAATTCTATGGGAAGAACCCTTCTATCAGCATAACTCTTATGACGACTCGGAGCTGTCAATAGTCGACCCTGAATCAAACGTAGCCGCTCGACATCATCCCTAAGTAAGTCAGTATCTAATGCATCGACCGCAATAAAATCATACTATCCAATGGGTGATCGGCACCTACGACCATACAATGCCTCAAATGGTGCCATCTAAATGGTGGAGTGATAACTATTTATTATAGGCAAACTCTACTAAAGGCAAGTGTTGGTCCCATCGGGCACCAAAATCAATGACACAGGCCCTAAGCATATCCTCCAACACCTGAATAGTCCGCTCGGACTGACCATCAGTTGGGGGATGAAATGCTGAACTCATCTCTAGCCGCATACCCAAACCACGCTGTAATGCCCCCCAAAAGTGAGAGGTGAACACTGAACCCCGATCCGACACAATAGAGATAGGCACTCCATGCATCCTAACAATCTCACAAAGATAGATCCTAACTAACTAATTCTCATTGTAGCTAGTCTTCACCGGAAGGAAATAGGCTGATTTGGTCAATCGATCCACAATCACCCATATAGAGTCATACTTACCCAATGCCATGGGTAATCTAGACACAAAGTCCATAGTGATACGCTCTTATTTCCACTCAGGAATGGGTATCCTTTGCATAGGACCACCCAGTTTCTGATGCTCATACTTTACTTGTTGGCAATTTAGACACTTAGCAACAAAATCAATAATGTCTCTCTTCATGCCACACCACCAATAGTGTTGTTTCAAGTCATAAAACATCTTTGCCACTTCTGGGTGAATCGAATACTTGGAACAAGGAGCCTCCTCCAATATCATACGTACCCATTCACTAACCTTGGGCACACAAATGCGACCATTAATCCTCAAAACTCCCTCTGGATCAAGAGAGGCTTAGTTTGCTTCACTACTCAACACTTTGTCTCAAATGGCCCTCAACTTGTCATCTGCAAACTGGTGTGTACGAATCTGGTCCATTAAAGTAGACCTAGCCTCCACAAAGGCCAAAATACCATGATGTGTAGAAATATCAAGTCGAACCAACTGTATAGCCAATGACTGAACCTCCAACGCCAAAGGCCTCTCATCAGCCTTAAGGAAGGCCAAACTACCCATACTAGATGCTTTGCGACTCAAGGCATCTGCTACCATATTAGCTTTTCCCGGATGATAAAGTATGGTAATGTCATAGTCCTTCAATAACTCTAACCACCTGCGCTGCCGCATGTTCAGATTCGGCTGAGAAAAGATATACTTAAGGCTACGGTAGTAAGTATAGACCTCACAATGCACTCCATAGAGATAATGCCTTCAGTACTTCACAAACACCACCGCTGCCAACTCTAAGTCATGGGTAGGATAGTTCTTCTTATGTACCTTCAACAGTCGAGAAGCATAAGCTATAACTCTACTTTTTTGCATTAATACACCACCCAAGCTGACTCCCGAAGCATCACAAAACACAATAAAGGCCACGCCCTCCTCGGGTAAGGCTAGAATAGGTGCTGAAGTCAATAATTCCTTGAGCCTTTAAAATCTCATCTCACACTCATCAGTCCACTGAAATGCCATGGTCTTTTGAGTTAGCCTAGTCAATGAGGCTGCAATAGAAGAGAATCTTTGAACAAACCAACGATAATAGCCTGTCAGCCCAATAAAACTCTGAATCTCGGTAACCGAAGTAGGCCTAACCCAATCATGAACCACTGTAACTTTGGCTGGATCAACCATAATACCATCCTTGGTCACTATATGACCCAAGAATGTCACAAACTCAAGCCAAAACTCACATTTGGAGAATTTTGCATACAACTTCTCCTCTCTCAATCTCTAAAGAACTGTCCTCAAGTGTCTAACATGATCCGCCTTATTCTTGGAATAAACGAAGATGTCATCAATAAATACGATCACAAACGAGTCCAAATGAGTTCAAAATACCCAGTTCATCAACTTTATAAAAGCAACTGGGGCATTAGTCAACCCAAATGACATAATCATAAACTCATAATTCTCATAATGAGTCTTGAATGCAGTCTTCGGTATATCAGATTCCCGAACTCTCAACTGATGGTAACCCGACCTCAAATCAATCTTTGAGAACGCCGATGCACCCTGAAACTGGTCAAATAAATCATCAATGCGAGGGAGAGGATACTTGTTCTTGACGGTGACTTTGTTCAATTGTCGATAGTCAATACACATTCTCATAGTACCATCTTTCTTCTTTACAAATAAAATCGGTGCACCCCACGGTGATACACTAGGTCTAATAAACTCCTTCTTTAATAAATCTTCTAATTGTTCTTTCAACTCTTTCAATTCTGCCGAATCCATCCGATAAGGAGGAATAGAGATGGGTTTAGTGTCAGTCTCCAAATCAATCACAAAATCGATATCACGGCCAAGAGAAACTCCCGGCAAGTCTATAGGAAATACATCTATAAACTCTCTCACCACCCTCGTAGTATCTATAGGAGATAACTCCAGAGTGAGATCATGTACATAAGCCAAATAAGACAAACAACCCTTATCCATCAAGCGACGAGCACGAATATAATATATTATCCCCTTAGGATACGAACTCGAATTACCCTTCCATACCAAGCTAGGTAAACTAGGATAAGCTAAGGTCACAATTTTTACATAACAATCTAATAAAACATGATAAGGAGATAACCAGTCCATACCCAATATCACATCAAAATCAAGCATGTCTAATAAAATCAAATCTGCACGGGTCTTTCTACCCGAAAATATCACCAAACATCCCTTGTATACCTGATCCACCACTAAAGATTCACCTACCGGTAGAAATAGTAATAGGCACAACAAGGGACTCACTCACATAATCAATACCCACATCGAAATAAGTTGACACATAAGAATAGGTAGACCCTGGGTCAAATAATACTGAAGCAGAACGATGGCAAACTGGAACAATACCTGTAATAACTGCATTAGAGGCTTCTGCCTCATATCTACCCGGTATAGCATAGCATAACTGACAGTCACCCTTAACCTGCGAACCACCATGAGCACCACCTCGTGCTCCACCCTTAGCACCATGGGTGACATCTTTAGTATTTTTTGAAGTACCTCGAACAACTAGAGCATTTGTAGAACGAATAACTGGTGCCCCAGGCCGCCTAGTAGAAGGAGCACGTTTGGGGCAATCTTGGGCCTTATGCCCAAACTCATCACACACATAACAACTTCGAGGACCTGAAACCCGTGGGGGATAACCAGAAGTGTCAAAACGGCCTCCAAAGCCAAAAGAACCCTGAATAGCTACTTGGATTGGTCTGCCCTGATAATCATGGGTTCCTGAACTCGAATATTCTCTGCCCTTGGAGGAATAACCGCTGAACTGACCCTACCGACGGAACCTCTTGGCCCCGCCCTGTCTAGCACGTCGGATACTCTCTATCATCCTAGCATGATCAAGAATACTCTGAAATATACCCCAGATAGTACAAGAGAGGTTGTAGCCTCCTGGAATTAACCGACAAATCCTTTCACTAGCTTGCGAATTCGCTCGAACTCAATGGGAATACTCAACATAGCATAATGAGATAACTCATGGAAACAAGTCTTGTACTCAAATACAGATAGAGAGCCCTACTCTAGTCTGTCAAACTTATCCCTGCGCTAATCACGGAGGCTATAAGGCACAAATCTCTCAAGGAATACCTTAGTAAACTGTTCCCAACTCATCATAGGAGAACCAATAGGTCTACGAGCAAGAACCGACCTCCACCACTCCTTGGCTAATCCCGCAAATTGATATGAAGTGTAAGCTACTCCATGTGCCTCTAAAATGCCTAGGTTGAACAACCTATCTTGGCACTCAATCAAAAAGTCAAAGGCTTTCTCTCCTGCTGTACCATCAAACCTTGGAGGTTCCAATCGAATAAATCTCTCAAAGCTCTTCTGCTCAGCTACCAACATGGCAGTACTAGCAGAAACTGATAGAGCTGCGAATCTCGGAGGTGCAATAGAAGGCATTAAAGAAGAACAAGGAATATGAAATCCTACACTAGTCCCTTGAACTGGCAGTGTCGTACCAACTATGATAAGAGAACCTACAGTACCAGGAAGAATACCAGAGGTAGGAGCACCATCCAGTCTAGCCAATAATTGAACCAGTAGCTCCTGAAGCATCGGAGCACTATCAGGAACTATAGAAAGCTGGGATGGCCTCTGTTCCTCACTGTTCTCCTTTAAGTCATCTTCATGCTCATACATGGGCTCAGGTGATGGCTCTCTAGCTCGTCCATGAGCAGGCGTTGCTCCCTTTGCTCGACCTCGTCCCCTGACTCCACCACGTCTTCTACCTCACCCGCGTACTGGGACTCGGGCAGCAGGTGCAGCCTCATCTTCAATAATTATGGCTCTAGTCCTCACCATCTATGAAGAAGGAATAGATCATAGATATACAATACTTGATATGAATAAATCACATGAAGGGAGTAAAAGAAAGAAATTCTCCTATTAAGTATCCTGTAGCTTCTCGAAGATAAGTACGGAAGTCTATGTACCGATCCACAAGAATCTATTAGACACCCTACTCTTTAACTTATGAGACCGATGAACCTAATACTCTGATACCAATTTGTCACGACCCAAAAACTGAGGTCATGATGACACACATCCCAAAATTCAACCTGATGTGTAAGTCTAAAAATAAAACTCATACAAGACTCTCAAAGGGAAATTCATGCCATGATTTAAGTGAAAAGAAAGACAATAAAGAAATCATCCCAAAACCTAGTGTCATAAATATAAAAAATATCTAATACAAGGTTCGAATCTGAAGATACAACATAAGTCTCTAAATGATACAAAAACTGAGAAATAAAGATAGACTAGTTACGATCCAAATTTCGAGACCTCACCACTAATATGAGAATACATAATACGCTAAAATATCAGCTGCCACGTGAGGTACCCTGACTAGTATCTGCATTAAAAAGAGACACAGAAGTAAGGGTAAGTACAATTCACATGTACTCAATAGGTTTTAGCCGACTGAGTATAAAGAATTAATCAAACCTATTAAATAAACTAAGAAACGCTTCCACCTGCATACAAAAAACTCCCACTTCGGCATTGGTGCCGCCAGTTTATATATATATATATATATATATATATAGTGGCGCGAGTAAAGTTAACCCATAATAACAGCTCATAATCATAATTACCCAGATAATTTAAACAGTACAGATATCAATGCAATGCAATACAATGCAATATGATGATGCAATAATGTGGTGGTACGGTGGAATCAAGACTATCGCACAGCCTATCGTATATACATATCGAGCTGTGCTACCAAGCAGGACCCATGGGGATCTCGCAGACCATATACCTCAATCACAATATCTCATCATCCTTGCCACCTCCTCGTGGTCAAGGGATCACAATGCATCCACTACCCTGCCGTAAAACTGCCTCGGTCAGGGACTCAAGATATAAAGGTTTAAAGGTGTTTCATTTTCTTTCTCAAAAAGAATTTTCATATTTCTCACCTTTCCATATTTCATGATTTGATGAATGAGGATAAATGCATTAAAACACATATGAAATGGAAATAATATTCAACTCAAATGTGGTACAAGGTTCAAAGTTCTCAAAACTTAACCTACATATGATATTCACCCTCAATAGATAGTAATGGGAAGGAAATACTTCCATTTAAATATTCACCCATTTCTCAACAATATTTCAATACTCAAGTATGCTCAATACCCCCAACTCAATCTCTAAGACGAGCATCAATAGTCAAATAATATACTCAAGCCTCTCTCTTAGGCAAATCACGAATCACATGCTCCCAAAGCAAATAAGATAACAAATAAGGCCCCCATACGGCTATGTAATATAAATAAACCCTCGCATGGCAACACATTAATAAATAAGCCCCTACACCAGCATCACAATATATATAACATTCTCAACTCATATTACTACTCCATCTCAAAGTCTATAACATATGAATGACTAATTACTCCATCTCAATCTCAAAGAAGGATAGGCAAACCTACCTCAATTGCCGAAATCGAACTCGAACACCTCCACCAAATAAGAAACTCTCGAATTCAACTCCCAAAATGACAACCCACTATCAAAAATAATATATACACATCACAAGGAGTCCAATGACACCCATATTGATAGGTTTTAGAACTGAGGGTAAAATGGTCTAAAAATTAACTATTTACGAAAAGGGTCAAATTTGGAAATTTATTGGACAATCACATTCTACTAGTAATAAGAGACTCATGGTTGAAAAACCCATAAAAATAGACTTCAAAACGAGTTAGAAATCTCTATTTTCCTTAAATTTGGATTAGGGAAGAAACAAAGATTTTAGGGGTTTGAAACAAAAATTTAGGAGTTAAAATCATCAAATACTTAATGAAAAAGAAAGGTTTTAGGTCAAAAATCACTTACCCAACACTTTGCCTCAAAAATCTCTTCTCAAATCACCTCAAAGAGTTCAAGAACTCAAGCAAATGGTGAAAAATATTGAAATGAGAAGAAAGGGGCATTTTCTGACCAAAAATTTACTGTTCACGCGTGTTATTATTCATGCGTGTTGACTGCACAAATTTCCGAAAATGACCCTAAAGGTCATTACAGGCGCTTAGACATGATGGAAAAGATGGAGTCTCTTCACAAAAATAGACATGGGCCTTTGTTGAAAGGCCAAAGGGGAAGAAGACAGTTGGATGAAAATGGATCTACAGAAAGAAAGAAGGTATTCCAGAAATGGAAGATGCTAGGTTCTAGGCGAGATTGATTGCAAAGGATTTTAGTTAGAAGAAGGGAATTGACTATAATGAGATCTTCTCTCCAGTCGTGAAACATAACTCAATTCATGTGCTACTAGCATTGGTTGCACAATTTGATTTGGAGCTTCAACATCTTGATGTCAAAACTGTTTTCTTACACGGTGATATAGAAGAGACAATCTATATGGATCAGCCTGAAGGTTTTCTAGCTGAGGAAAAAAAAGATCATTTATGTCAACTAAAGAAGTTTTTGTATGGTTTGAAGCAATCCCCTAGACAGTGGTACAAAAGATTTGATGCATTCATGACTACACATGAATTCTCGAGGAGTGCATTTGATAGTTGTGTGTATCACAAGAAAATGTCTAGTAACTCTATGATTTAATTACTATTGTATGTGGATGATATGCTTATTGCTGCTAGCAACATCACGGAGATTAATATTTTGAAGAAATTATTGAGCAAGGAATTTGACGTGAAGGATTTGGGAGTTGCAAAGAAAATTCTTGAAATGGAGATTTCAAGAGAAGATGGTGTTGTACATCATTCTCAGAAGAGGTACATCGAAAAGGTTCTTGAGAGATTCAATATATAGATGAGCAAGCCTGTAAGTACACCGTTAGCTTCTCATTTTAAGCTTTCAGAGTTACAAATGCCTCAGTTTGGGAATAAGGTTGAGCATATGTCAAAAGTTCCTTATGCTAGGTAATTGGTAACATTATGTATGCTATGGTGTGCACACGTCAAGATATTGCTCAATCTATAAGTGTGGTAAGTAGGTACATGGACAATATAGAAAAAAGGCGTTGGGAAGCTGTCAAGTAGATACTGAGATATCCCAAAATGAGCTTCTGATGTTGGCCTAACCTTTCGAAAAAATGAAGATATTTCAGTTTTCGGTTATGTGGATTCTGACTATGATGGGGATCTTGATAGAAGAAGGTCCACAACTAAATACATCTTTACACTCATTGGCAGTGCCATTAGTTGGAAATTGACTTTACAATCGATTGTCGATTTATCTGCAACAGAGGCAGAATATATGGCAGCAACAGAGGCAGTGAAAGAAGTTATCTGGTTAAAAGGTTTGGTGGTAGAATGAGTTTGATTTAGGTGGAATCAACTCTAAGATGTGATAGTCAAAGTGTTATTCATTTGATTAAAAATCAAAGATTTCATGACCATACCAAACATATTAATGTCAGATTCCATTTCAGTCGAGATGTCATTGAAGAGGGAGCTATCAAGGCCGAGAAGGTTATCACACACGATAACGCTGCAGACATGTTGACCAAGTTAGTCCTGCTTGCCAAGTTTGCACACTACAAGGACTTGGCGGGAGTATGCATCAACTAATGCAACTATGGGAGAACAACTGTTAGGTGAAGCTAGTGTGATCAACAAAGGTTTGATTCTTCTTGTTTCTTACAACGGGATTGCCCAATCAGCTTAGAAGTTTTGGCTAAAGTTGCTCATACGCATGCTCGGAACACAAACCATGGTGGAGATTGAAAGAGTTAAGGTTGAAGACACAATCAAAAATTGTTGAGAGAAAGTTGAAAATGGAGAATCTTGCCAAGGTGGAGATTTGTTAAAATTGACAAGATTCTAGATAGTCTTAATGTAACAACTTGGTAGGTGAAAGTTAGGTGGAAGTTTGGTAAACTTTGACATCTTGGTAGCTTTTGATTCATTTGAAACACACCTCTAATCACATCTCTCTCTTGTCTTCTCATATTTTAAGTCATTTGAAAAATACATTAGAAGAGTAGAGAATTGATAGAGCAATTCTTTTAGATGTATTTGAGATCTCTCCCCTTTCTTTGTAAATATAAAGACAGTTGTTCTCTGGTGGACATAGGATCATTTTGATCTGAATCACGTTAAATATTGTTGTTCTTTCTTATTCTTTATATTTTCACGTTTTCCACTAACAAGATTTTTAATTTAACGAAGTATTTTACTATCATGTCCCTAATAGGGTTTTTTTTCTAATTCTTAAAATGATACTCTTTTCCAATTAATTCATTTAAATAGAAATCCTACCTCCTTCCACATTCCATTTTTGTCGTTTGTTCTCCTCGTATATACACATATTCAACTTATAACCAATTTTATACCAAATCATATCAAATGTTTTTCAATATTTATTTATCAATTACTTTTAATAAGCTAGCCCATTATCTTCATACTTTTTCTTTTTGTCTATAATAATCCTCTAATGTTTACAATCGATCATCACCTACTAACTTTTTTTTAAAAAATGCCTAATTTTCTTGTTTGTTTACTTTAATTATCTTAATTTAAGTGATACATTTTTTGTAGTCAAATTCAAAAAAAATAGTATCCTATCTTTTTATATCTAGGTACAGTGTAACTTTAAACTTCCATTTTATCAAAAATAAAATAATATATAACAAAAAATATTTATAATCTGTTTTAAACCACGATTCTAGTTTATTTTCTTAAACTGATAAGTAATTAAATTACACATAATTTAGTATTGAGTGAGTAAATGTTAACTTTATTATGTAAAAGATTCAATACTAGCAAGAGTTTCTCACAAGCAAGAGATGTTGGTCTCACACTCTCCCTCCCCCCCTTCCCCCACCCTACACCCCACTCAACCATTTGGGGCGGACCCATCTTACGGTCAGGAATTCATCCAAATTTTCCTAGACGAAAAATTATATTATTTATATATAATTAAAATAAATTTTAGTAAAAATTTTGGCTCGCCGTCCCTGTTCCCCATCAAAACCAAAGATAATATTGCGTGAAAGCAGTAAGAGCAGGATTCTGTAGGCACCCCACGGGTTCAGCCCCTTTCTTTCCGGCAACTCACTTTATTTTTCTACTCATCTCTTTTACCAAGAAAGGATACGTTTACGGGTATCATTCCACAACTAGCAACTTGCATTTAATTAGGAAAATTTAACTTAATCATTGGGAAGAAATCTTATTATTTAATGCTACATTTCTAAGTTGCGACTTTCTATGTGGAAAATATACTCCTTTCATCTCAAATTATCTATCGTGAATTTTAAAAAAAATAGTTACAACAATATATAATTTACATATCTAGTGCATGTAATCTCATAAGTGAAGTTTGATGTATATGCAATCTTACTCCTACCTCACAAAGATAGAAAGATTATTTTCGGTATACCCTAGCCTCAAGTAAAACAAGTATATAAAGCAAATACAGTAGAAAATAAACCATACCAAAAATTAATGAAGAGAAGAAAATAATAACAACAACAAAGTAATACAATAATAGAAGCAAATAAGACATCAGGTAATACACCCCTCAACTTTGTTATTTAGAGTTGATATATATCCTTATTATAAAAGTGATTCATATATACTTCTACTGCTATACAAATGACTCACATATACCATTTTCTATAACTGAAGTAAAAGATTAAATTATTTTTAAAAATATATATATTTTTAAAAAGGATATATTTGATCCTTCTCACGCATAATTTTTTTTGACTTTTTTTATTCAACGGTTAATTTGAATTTATTATTTTGATAGTCAAATTTATTTTTTCACTAATTTTCTTGTAAAATTTATTATAGATGCTCCAATTGTTTTTACAAATACAAAAGATAAACTAAAACATAGACGAAAAATTATTTTAAATTACAATATAGCCACAAAAAGCATTAGTTTTTTAAAAAAGTTCTTACTTTTTTTTCCTTTTTTCATTCACATTTTTTTATTTCTCATATTTTTAAACTAAAGAATGAAAGAAAAAAATGAAACAAGAATAAGAAACTCAAATAATGATAATTAAAGAAGTTAAAAAATAATTCACGTGTGACAAAAATCATATATACCCCTACATAGATTTTTAAAAATAAAAATAAAAAATAAATTTAAAGTATTTTTTTCACTTCCGTTAGAGGAGAAGAGTATGTGTGAGTTATTGAATAACGGTAAGGGTATATGTGAATAACGGTAAGGTTATATGTGAATAACTTTTATAATGATAGGGGTATATGTGAATCACTTTTGTAACGAAAGCAATATCAACTCTAAATAGCAAAGTTGAGGGATATATCAGGTCATTTTTCCTAATAATAATGATACTGAAAATAAAACTAGACAACACTTGACGGTAACGACCACCATGGCTGTTTTGTGTTTTCTGCATATTCTTCATATTTTATCCTTTTTCCATAGTTTCTATTGGGTATTTGTTACTTGTGGTGATGGGTGGCATGACTTTCGAGGCGATCAGACAAATGTTAAAAGAGTTTTTATGTTTTGAAGGTTAAAAATTTGAAAAGTTTGATCAAGGGCAACATTTTAGATAAACGAGCTAGAAATTGAATTATGACAGTTTTGTTATGTGTGAAAGGTGATTTTTGAGTTAGTTGGATAGTTAGTCTTCAAAAGTGATTCTGATCATTGGTTGAAATTTGAAGTTTACGGAACTTAGAGTTAACTTTGATGATCAGTGATTTCACGATTTCAACTGGTCCAGAATGTGACTTTTAGCTAAGTTGCATATTTAATTTGTTTTTACGGAGTTCTGAAGGAATCCTAAAAAAAAATTTAAATTTTTTAGGGCTTTGGTTGTTGCCGGTTTCAGTTGTTGTTGCTGCACCCGAAGTCCTTTCTTCGCGATGGTTATGGAATTGTTCCATTTGCGAAGGGGAGGTGGGTTGGACATCAGGATTACATAGGTAGATGGGAATCGCGATCGAATAAAGGGGTCAAATTTGTTCTCCGCGTTCGTGAGCGACAGTTCACGATCACTATGGGTTAATCTGGGTCATTTTCGTAATCATGAGAGACCTATCGCGTTTATGAAGTTGAAATCCACTTTGACACATTTAATATCCCATTTTTGAACTTACTCAAAGACTCGTTGCTGTTGATATTGAATTTGCATAATTGATTAAGCCTTGTGGCAAAAAATATATTGAATATCGTGTCTCTATTACCAATAGTCTACAATCTTGCTTACTGACTCTTCATTTTTCTATAAATTGTAGAGAGAAATGTTGAGTCCTTTGACAAGTATAATGAATAGTATTATTATCCTGAATAATTTTACCGTCAGTAGCACTTCTAATAGAGCTTTTTTAAAATACACGTCAACAATTTCAAAATTAGTTGGTAGGAGGCAGAAAAGGACTAATAAGAAGCCGGAAAAGGGAAAGCGACGACTGTAGTATCCACGTAGGCCGTCGTACACGGCGGTGGATTTGTCTTGGGACTTCACGACACTTGGGGTCCTACTTGCTGATTTTGACTATTCCTCGAGCTGAGTCTGGACCGCCGGTCACCGGCGCCGTTCACGGCCTTCCGGCTAACTGCACGTGGGTTGACGTGGTCCTTTTTTTCATTATTATTATTATTATTATTACTATTATTATTGTGTTCAATCACTCAGATTTTTAATAGTATAATTCCGGCTACTAATTAAAGGTTTTAAGTTGAAGGCGGAATTGGAGACCGGAGAGGATGTGAATAATTTGTAAATGTTTCATTATTTTAACTAAAAGTATCTCTTTCTCTGTTTGTTCGGAGTGGACTTTTTTTTTTTTTTCAAATGGTGTCCCATATTCAAATAGTAACTCGACTATTTTTGAATTCATGCCGCATAAAATTTCATCCGAAGAAAAATTATTCTCTCAAAAAAAAAAATTATATTCAAGATTCGAAATCAAAACCTCTAATTATAAATGAAGTAGCTTTGTCCATCCACTACACCACACCACTTTTTTTGATGATAGGAGTGGACGATTTTGGAGTTTCGTGTGACATTTAATTTGCTCTCTAATAATATATTTTTGGTCTAATGCTCTGATAATATTTAATCATAAAAAAGGGGAGATAATAGACCATTAAAAAGCAGTTCTTTTCATGCCTTAAAATGAGGAATTTTCACTAAAATAGTGGATTTGGTAATAGGTTCCCTAGTGTGTCGTTACTGATCCCTAAATAATGTATTTCCCCTTTTTCGGTCTCCATTTCCATTAATCCAATTGACTCTCCATTAATTAAAGAGCGAAAATATAAAAGTAAACATACGTTAAAAATTTAATCAAATTTGTGTAATTCAAATTTTGGTTAGACTTTTTTTCGGAAACTCCTATATATATTTAACTACAATATGATACTTTTTATTTAAACGTTAAACTTTATTTTCGTCTCTTTCGTATTTCATGATTAATCTCTCTTTTTCTTTATATAACATCTAAAGTAAATTATACTTGGGTATTAAAAAAGCAAGAAAAGAGTTTAAGACAGATTTGGAAGCATAAGGTCAAGGAAATTAACATACGAAAAAGGAGCCTAAAGCTAAGTGTTAAAAATAATAATTATAACTACTATGATTTTGAAAGAAATAAATGGAAAACATGCACCTAATCTCTTTTTGTTTTTTTGCTAATAAGGTCAAGCATAGTCAAGCCAGCTTAATTTTCCACTTAGATATGTCTTCAAATTTAAGTGGGGATCAACTTGTCCCTCTCAAACTTGTCTTCAATTAAGACAAAAACTTCGATTCCAAGTACGTGCAACTCAATTATTAAGTAATCATTATTATTATTCTTAATTATGATTAGTATTGTATTATTATTATTCAGGGTTAGGTTTAAAATGAAATGAAGCTGATATTGAGGGTCCATTCCTCATTGCCTTTCATCCTCCCACTCGTGGGCACGACTCTTTTGCCTGATTTTTATTCAATATAAAAGATATTATTACTATTACTTTATACTATTATTTAAAAGAGCTTCTTATTCAGATGCTTCTGTGCAGATCTCCACTTGACACGTGTAATTCATTAAGGAAAAATTAAAATATTGTCTTTCTTTCAAGTAAAATAAATTAAAGTAGGCAGACAGTGCACGAGACATGGGTCACCATGTTCTATTACAATTAACAACTAACAAATCCTTTTTGTTTATAATTTAATTTAAAGGAGAGGTTCCAAAGCTGGTGATTCTTTGTGGAAACATCTTAAAGACACATAATATGTAGTGATTAATTAACGAACTAATTGGTACTTTGCTCTCACTTTTTGAGTCCTTTTTGAAGATATTAAGGAATGATGACTCTCAACATTTTTTGCTTCATTCTCACGTTTAATTGGAATTTATGTATATTTCCTACCCACTATCATTCTCTTTCACTATTTTCTCCTTTTAATTATAATATAGTATCAATCAATAAGATAGTTATTAATTATAAGATAGTTCTCTACACCAAAGCTTAAATAAATGAATATAAATAAATTATTTTTATTTTATTTTTTTGCTGAAATATAAATTTGATTCCTCGTAATTTTATTAGTCTACTCCATCGGGTGTTACGTTTTCTTAATTTTATTTCCACAATCAACATTATGGATTACGTACTTACTTCACTATACACACTTCAGTTTGTGAATCTTTTTCTAAGTGGATGGATTCATACGATATAGTTATTAATGAAAAACTTAAAACGCAATTCATCAATGTAGCTCAAAATACGTTTAGTCGTAAATATTCAAAGTTTGTGGTTCATTTACGAAAATCCGCAAATGTCCCCCTTTTAGGCCCTTACTATAGTTTGTTTATATTTTAAAAAGTTAAGCAAATATAATCATTAGAAAATTATTCTTTTGGATAATGTTAGACTCTTCCCAAAAGCTTCGCAGGGACTATTTTAGGAGGACGGACGATCGCCCGTAGGGGGTTTCTTGATTTTAATAATTGTTCATATATTTCTCAATTTTTCAGACAAGATATTAGATTATCATCTAACATTTGTAATAACTTACAAAAAAAATTACCGTTCTATAATATTTTAAAATTTACAATCTGTTCAAAATGAATCTTTAAACCATTGCCTAAGAAATCTATAAGTTGTGAGAGAAATTTAATAAATATATAATTAAATTAGGGATATACATAAGTACCCCTCAACTATAATCGATTTCGCTAGGACACACCTAAATTAAACTAAGGTCATATTATCCCTCTGAATTATTTTAAAGTGTAATAAACACACTCTTCAATGCTGAGGTGGCACAGAGAGTGTGTTCACTCTCTTTGAGGCAAGTGAGAGACGAAAAAAGAAGTATAAAATCTGACTAATTTGGACACATGTCCATTTTCAATTGGACATTTTCATTATTAATTAATACACATATGTAGTTAACTTAAAACTTAAGTTGATATTTTTTTAATTAAAATTTCTTTTTTTCATTATGAAATAGAGCCCAATTTTATCATTTTTAGAAATATAAATATTTTTTTCATAATATACTTAAATTGCCGGTGATCTTTTTCCAGATATTTCATCAATTTGTATAATATCGGAAGAATTTTACTTTTTCTTTTTCTTTTTTACTCAAACACTTAACATGAAATTCAGAAAAAAATGCATCTTAGAGATTTAACTTAGGTAATATATGGTGAGCACAATTTAAATTAAATTCCTTTTTTAAAAACAAATATATTTTTAAAAATATTTTTTAGATATAATGAGATTTGTTATTTTTTTTTATTGGAAGATTTTTTTTCTTCAGATCTGATGATTTAGTAACGTGGCGCTGACGTGGAGGCGAGTGTAAAGCACCTCCCTTCATGAGAGTGATTATTTAGGTTTTAGAGTATGTTTATTACACTTTAAAATAATTCAAGGAGGTAATAGGACCTTAGTTTAGTTTAGGTGTGTCTTAGCAATTTCGGTTATAGTTGAGAGGGTACTTGTGTATTATAACTATCCTAAAAAGGAACGATTAGTAGAAATTTCTGATTTTACCTATTATTATGGAGTTTTGATAATTTAACAAACTATGGGAACAGATAAGGGACTTGATCCCATGCGAGAGTTCTGATGACCTGAAAGAGACAGCCGACAAAAAGTACACTGCACACCCTGTCAAAATTGCAGGTCGTTAGTGCATTGGTGCGCATCGTTTGGCAGGGTGGCAGGCTTCCAACCAATAAAATGGATCCAACAATTGTATCAAGCATATATATATGTGTCTTCTTCAACGACACAACAGAGCTTTTGCATCTATTTGTTACACAACAAAAGTTTTATTCTCTGAAAATATCTTTTCAAAGAACAATAAGGACTTGACAGAGCTATCACTGTTCTTAGTTGGTTTTAGTGTCTTTGTTTATGTGATCATCACTGTAGATCTATTCCTAATCTATAAAGAAATCAGATCAACTTAAGTTTTCTCTTAATCTATGCTAATATAGCTAGAGCTAGCTATGAAGGTATCTTAAAGTCTAAGTCGACTAGGATTTCTTGATTAAGAGGGCAATAGAGCTATTCCTTTGAATATGTATATAACAGAGGTGTTACAATGAGGGGGAAGGGATTGAGAATTTAATTCCTAGATTGCAAGAGTTTGTAATCTGAATCTTGCCTCTTTGATTAGTGGAGTTGTTTGGTGAAATCCTATGAGACAGATCGTGATTTTTCATCCCTTGAACAAGAAAATTTCAACGTAAAATCTTGTATTGAATTTACTTTCTATTATTTACTTTTCCGCTATTGTTATTCTGATAAGGGACGTCCCTAACATTATTTAATGGACGCATACCTACTATCATTACCGTTGTTGCAACAGGGAGAAAGCTTGGCATTTAAAGCTAGCAGAACCTTCAACTTAACTCCCATAAAGATAAGTAGTAGTCACTTAGAAAGTTCTTTTTTTCTTCTTTTTTTTTAAAGGAAAGAAGATACCATCACAAAAGTCCAAGAAAGCTTCTCATATATTACTTATTAAGGGTTGATTCTTGAAATTAAAAAGACTCGCTTTCATTATAACAACTAAAGAATTTAACTATAATAATATAATTGCTGCTATATTATATTTAGAGACAATAATAAATATGGCTATTTATAATTATCACTTTATATAAACGCCGTTAAAGGAAACTTTAGCGACACTATGCAATGGCACTCAATTGCAGCAAAATGTGTTTGCATTTATTGCCACTAAATATCTCTTTCGTTGTAGTGTTTGTAATTTGTAAACTGCGATTACAAAAAATACATTCACCATAAGATTTTGACTTTTGTAGTGCACACTATATATATCAGTGTGTAACCAATAAAAAATATACCATGTATATATAATGCATGTACGTATGATGAATAAACTCATTATTGTTCATGAAAAATTAGTATTAGCTGACCTCCTGGATCATGCAAAACTGGTAATTATGAGGGGGGGGGGGAGAGGGGGGGGGACAGAATAATTATGAGAAAATTAATCAAAACCACATGGTATCATTCTTGTATATATACATACTTGTGAGAATTAATTCTGTACGTAGAACATGTTTAAACAGTATCTTTAGTCATTCTTTAGTGTGATTAATTTCAGTTTATTGATAAGTGATTAATTTGATCCATGCATTTTAATTTGGGAGTCAAATAGACCTCTCAGGTATGTAGATTTGTGTCATTAATGCAACTGAGCTTAAGGATAATGAAATCACACTAATCTAATCTAGTCTAATTAAATTAAAGTGGTCCTAGTTAGCTCTTCATATATAGTAGTTGCATGTTTCATGCATATATAGAAAGAAAAAAGAAGGTATGTGCATTTTTTTGAGAAACTCAAAGTAATAAATATCACATGGTATCTTTCTTGTAGAGAGTTATCGCAATTAGTTTAACAATTAATTTAATCATGAATTAAGTGTCAATAATTGATATACTATTTGTGATTTGACTTGGAGGTGAGGGATCAACTTGCAGTGACCCCTGAGCTATAATTAGTAGTAGATCTGTGTCATTAATTAATACTAACCTTTCTATAATTGTCAGTTAATGGTATTTGCAGTGACCCCATAGCTGTTGAATAGCTACTATTAGAAATTGTATAAAAACAATCAAAGACGAGAATGCAACTTAAATATTTTTTTAAAAAAACTTAAATATTAAGTTTGACCAACCAAATTATATTCTTATTTTTAATCTTTTTATTTCTATTTTCCCTCTCTAATATACCACTAATCTTTATATACTTAAAATCTAAACTCTCTTTTTTCAATGTTTCCTGATTGCTGATGTCTTCTTTCAACAATTTTTAGCATCGTTTTTTTGGGGGTATGCAAAATTATACATATAGTTATTTGGTTTAGTAATAGGATCTGTATTTTAGGAAGTAGTGAGAGTATTTTGTTTTACGAAATATATACAATTCGATCGAAACCTACAACGTAACTTGAATATAATTTAATCCGGTCAAAAAATACGACTTACATATAATTATGCTGTTGCAGGTATTTTGTATATATGACATTTGTACGTACTTGTTATGTCGTGTGTATGAGCCCGTTTGGATGGGCTTAAAAAAATTATCTTTTACGTATGAAGTGTTTTTAGAATTTTGAAGTGCTGAATAAGCAGTTGAGTGTTTGGATAAAAGTGTTTAAATGAGGAAAATGATGTGAATTTTAGGGTTAAAAAAATAAAAAGGGTAGTTTGGGAATTAAGTTAAAATATAAGGGATCTAAAAGTAATTTCCATGGTCAAAGAAAATGACTTTAAGCACTTAGAAAAAAAAAATTAGGAATCCTAACTTTTCATTTCTGACTAACTTTAAGAACTTTATGGCTTAAAGTTAGCATTAGCAAACACGTCCAAAAGCTAAAAATGGACTTTAAGTTGGTCAAAACCAACTTAAAGCCCATCCAAACGGGCTCTATATCACTTCATGTCCAGTAATACATTAGACATACAATGAAAAAGTACAGCCGAAAAACAAAATCCATACAACTTAGATCCGGAAAAAACTTATTCTCCGCTCTCTTCGAGTCTTAATATGAAATTCTAACAAAAATCAACTCAAATAATCACCAAACTACCTCAAAATTAACATCAAACTCCAAATGATATACCTAACCCAATTTCAATAAATAACAAAAATTAAAAAAATCAATTTTTGCATTGAAAGCCTTAAAGCTTTTTAATGGAGATTTTCTCAGCCTAGGTGTGCTTAATTAATGAGAAAGAAAGAAAATGAGGAAGATTAGAGCCTACAATAGGAAAGATTGAAGTTTAATCTCTTACCTTTGCTATAATTGATAAAGTGTTTTTATATTTTATAAATTAAATAAAATTACCATAAAGAATGATAATTAAGTCTTAAAAGTAGATTACTAATGTGATAAAAATTCTTTTAGTTAGCTATTATGGCCTATATGATTATGTTTTATAGATGAAGCAAGAACCCATTAGAAAATGACTTATTGGACCAGAACAAGAAACTAAATGGGCCAAGACCCAACATAGGCACAGTTCAACTGAAGCCCACAGTCCAATAACGAATCTTTCTCCATCTTAATGCTATTCGGAAATCTCATTGATGTTTCTCAAACAAAGCATGAAAACGTATGCTTGTATATACGTTCATAGGCCGAATCGATATGTAAGAGAATTTGCAACCTAGGATTGTTAAAAAAAAATGTCATGAGAGTCCAGCGGTGATGATCATTGAGACATACGATTATTGCAACCTTCGTTAATTTATGAAAGCTTCAACGTCTATGATCGATGGGCCTTCAGATTTAACTATTTCACTCATCCCATTGTTCATGATTCAATCCAGTATCGTTGTTAGTTTGTAATACAAACTTTGTATTAATTGTTCAAACAATTGTTATAATGATTCAAATTAGTCTTTGTAATATTCTCGATCTGCATATTTTTTATTTTTCTATTCCATCTCCTTAAATTTTTTAAAACAAAATATATCTTCTTTTTTTGCATTACTCAGTATACAAAGTTTTTTTTAAAAAAATAATAATATCTGAATATATTATTAATAGGTATAACTAGAATAATATGTATACATATTATCAGTATGCAGACTGATCTTCAGTATAGCTAGAATATATTATTAGTATACATAATGGTCTGTTGTATTGTTGAAATAATATGTATACACATTAGTGTATATAGTATAATATCTATTAATTTGACATACATTATGCTAATAGACATATACTATATATCATTTTGTATATCACGCATTTTAAGTTGAAATTTGTATTCATTCTAGCATTCAATCAACGGAATTATATAAAAAAAATATGGGATATAATTTGTAATGGAATTAAAGAAAGAAATGGAGGAGAGAGACACAGATGAAATGAAAGAGGTAAAAAATGGAGAGATTTAAATTTTAAGGAGATCATTTCTTTTAGACTTAATTTGATAAATAAATATTTGATTAAAAATACGTCAATTCTATATATGAATTATTTGTACATGTCATTATTACCCCCATTCCGTTTTCTATTTCGCATGCAACCCCAATGTATAATAATTTGTAACTCTAAATATATAGGTAGCTTAGATTGATTCATACAAATATTTAGTTCGAGAGAGTAAATATTTATTGTCTCCCTTTCTTTACGTGTGTACACTTTACTCTTCCACATTTCACTTTATGAAATTATATTGAATATGTTATTGTTGTTTGACATTTTGATACACTAATACATGTTTAATCACTTAGAGGTAAATATGAATAGAATATGATAGAGAAAAGATAAGAACAATAATACAACAGTGAACAAATCGCAATCAAAGTGATTTACTTACATGTAAAGCCAATAAGATTATAAGTCAAATACCTCTTAATAGTGAATAGTATTTTGAACATATAGGTCGACGTCTCTGACTAAATTTAATAAGAAGTGTGACTCCAAAGTAGTAAACATATTTGTATGTCAGTTAGCCATTTTGGAATAACCTGCAAACATGTACAACAAAGACCACCTCTTAAAGGGTGTCAAAAACAAATAACAATGTCGCTATCTAGGACCGAACACACGAGCTTAAGAAAGTTGTGCAAAATCTTTAACCATTGCGCTAAACCTCTAGCTTGGGTCAAGAGGTTTACACCCCTCGTGCAAAGTTATGTACAGTATAATTTTGCGACGAAGCAGAGTTCTTGGCACCCCTCGGACAAAGATAGTTCCGCGCCTCCGCTCCCGTGTACACACAGAGACAGTCTGATAGATACATGTTCTACTAGATTCTTGTTATAATCTAAGAAGTATAAGCAAGGGGCAGTTTAGTCTTTTCACATGAATCTGTTAAAACTAATTAACTAACTGATCAGTTAGTTAATTAGGTGTATTAGTTGTAACTGATTGGTTGTTGTGGTGTGTATTATATAGGCAGTGATGTATGTATGAAGTACAATACACAATACAATGAGAAGATATTTTCTTCTCTCTTCTGCGTCTCTCCTCTTCTTCTCTCTTCTTTCTCTTCTCTGTTCTTTATTTTGTTCAACAAAGTTCTTAACAAATTTAGCTCAGTATGAGTTTAATCATGGTATCAGAGCCCACATCACAGTGATTACTATGAGAGGTATTTTTTGTTGTTGAGTCAAAGAATCTGGTTAGATTCATAGATTCATCGAAGCTTTGAGAACAATTTCCAGATCCAAGCTCGTTTGAAGCTCAAATCTTCTCTACGGCAATAGAAATCAAAAAGAAATTTTGTAAAATGACAGGTGAAGAAACCCTAGGTTAGAGTGCTCAACGAGTTCAGCTTAATCCGAGTAACAACTCAATGAAAGGGCAAGGTATTGACTACAACCATCCTCTTTTCCTTAGTCCTACAGATGTAAGCGAAATCAGTATTATTTCATTTCAATTGCATGGTGTGGAGAATTACACCTTATGGAATCGATTGATCAAACTAGCTCTATTAGGAAGGAATAAGTTAGGGCTAGTTGATGGCACACACAGAAAGGAGATGTATGGTGAGGAATTGTGGAGTCAATGGGAAAGGGTAAATGCTATTGTTTTATCATGGCTGATGAATTCAGTGTCAAAAAGCCTGCTTAGTGGAATTGCATTTTCTTCAAGTGCAATGGATGTGTGGACTGATCTACAAGAGAGGTTTGATAAAGTAGATGGTTCAAGGACCTATAGTCTGCACAAAGAAATTGCAACTCTGCAGCAAGGGACAGCTTTAGTGTTTGTATACTATATAAAGCTAAAAGCCTTGTGGAATGAGTTTGAAGTATTAGTGCCTACACCTTGTTGTAACTGTGAGAAATCCAGAGGTTCTGTTTCTCACATGAATAGACAAAGGCTATACCAGTTTTTGATGGGGTTAAATGATTCATATCACCAAGCTAGGAGTCAGATACTCATGATAGATCTACTACCAACTGTCAATCAGTCCTATGCTATGGTAATAGGAGATGAAAGTCAAAAATCTGTGGTTACAGACATCAATAATCTGGGCCTAAATTATTCCATCTTAGAGTCAACAGCAATGTACTCTAAAGGTGGGAGTAGCTCAGGTGCTAGTCATAAGTTCAAGAAAAATACACTTTTAATCTGTGACTTTTGTAAGTGTAGAGGTCATACTAAAGAATACTGTTACAAAGTTGTTGATTATCCACCAGACTTTAAGTCTAAGAGAAAGATACAAAGTGCAAACACTACATGTATTGATACTGTCTTATCCAGTCAACCTCAGCATCCTGCTCATACTCATTTCTCTTATGAATTGAACACAAATGTACATGATGAATCAGTATATGGAAGGCACAACATAACACAGATATAATCCCAGTTGAAGCCACCACACCTAATACTGCTACTAGTCAAGCTAAAAAGGATGTCAAACAATTAATGTAGAGCTGCACATTCACAAAAGAGCAGTATAACCAAATTCTTAAAATGATGAGTCAACAGTCACAATCAAGAGTTACTGTATTTGATGGCAGTAAGGCCAATGTTGCAGGTAAAACATTGTTTGTCACTGAAAATAGTGATGTCTAGATTGTAGATACAGGTGTAACAAATCACATGGTATCTAATTTGGATATACTGAAAAAGGAGTCTGTGTTAAAGCTAGATATTCCTAAGAAGGTATCTTTACCAAATTGAGGTACCACACCAGTAACACACATTAGTTCATGTTGTCTATCAACTAGAAGTCTTATTACTAATGTGTTTCACATACCAGATTTCAAATATAATCTGATGTCTGTCAGCAAAATAACAAAGGAATTAGGATGCTCAGTCTCTTTCTTCTCTGATTTTTGTATTTTCCAGGAGCTTTACACTAGAAGGTGAAGGAAGTTGGTAAAGAAGAAGGATGCCTATATCTGTTGTAGAGACAACTATCTAAAAACAATACTAAGGAGTCTGCTCTTGTTGTTGATACAGTTCATCCCAAAGTTAAGGACTCAACTACAGACATGAAGTTATGGTATCAAAGACTTGGACATGTCTCTTCAACATTACTTGCTAAGATGTTTACTATGACTAAACAAACTATGTGCCAGGTTTCTAAGTGTTTAGTCTGTCCAATGGCAAAGCAAACCAGATCTATTTTTCCTTCTAGTAGTATCAAAAGTAGTAACTGCTTTGAATTGTTACATGTTGACCTTTGGGGACCTTATAATATAGCTACCTTTGATGGAAACAAGTACTTTCTTATAATAGTTGATGATTTTTCAAGAATGACCTGGTTATTCTTACTTAAATAGAAATCAGATGTTTGTGTATCACTTCAAATATTTCTGAAGTATGTTTAGAATCAGTTTGGGAAAGTAGTCAAGATTATAAGATCTGACATTGGTACAGAGTTTGTTAACTCAGTTTGTGATAGTCTATTTAAAGAATTAGGTGTCATACATCAAAAATCTTGCCCTTACATTCCTCAACAAAATGGTGTTGCTGAAAAGAAACATAGACATTTACTTGAAGTCACAAGAGCATTAAGATTTCAAGGTAAAATTCCTATTAAGTTCTGGGGTCACTATGTACTAGCTACAACTTATCTTATTAACAGACTTCCTAGTAGTGTGCTTGAGTTTAAAACTCTTTATGAAAGATTATATGGTGTAAAACCAGTACTATCTCACTTGAGGACAATTGGCTGCTTGTCTTTTGCAAAAAATCTCACTAAACATGATAAACTCATGTCCAGATCAAGGTCTGTTGTCCACATGGGCTACTCTGAGGTGCATAAAGGGTACATATTATTTGATTTGCTCAACAGGTCCTTCTTTGTTAGTAGGGATGTTATCTTTAGGGAGGATATCTTACCATTTGCCACAGATGATAGGTCTACTCATCAGAAAATATTTGTAGATACCCTGCAAGGGACTGTTGTAACTGCACAAGACTGTTATCTATTGGATCCTGTGATCTCACCAAGTACTGACCAGGCTACTATATCAGAAGGGGTACATACAGATGTTGAGGATGAGGTAACTCAGACTTTACCTGAAGTGCAGCTGCATTATGATACCATTGTCCCTGAGGTGCCTCATGTTTCAGTGGTTCCATAAGTCACTAGAAAGTCTACAAGATCTAAACAGCCCCCTCTCTGGCTGAAAGACTTTGTTTCCTTCAATGCATCCAAAGATGTCCCTTATTCTCTATCTAACTATTTCACTTATTCTCATCTATCCCCCTCTTATCAATGTTACATTGCAACTACCTCCACTGTGACAGAATCTACCAACTATGCAGAGGCTATCAAAGATCCTAGATGGGTTGAGGCTATGCAGGCAGAGATCCAGGCTTTGCAGAGCAATCATACCTGGGAGATTACACCTTTACCTACTGGCAAGAAGGCTATTGGGTGCAGGTGAATTTATAAAGTTAAATATAAGTCCACAGGAGAGATAGAAAAGTTCAAGGCCAGGTTAGTTGCAAAGGGGTATAGCCAACAAGAAGGGATTGATTACAAAAAGACATTTTCTCCAGTGGTGAAAATGGTAACAGTGAGGACTATTTTATCCATTGCAGCATCCAAACAGTGGCACATCTATTAGATGGATGTCTTTAATGCCTTCCTTCATGGAGACTTAACAGATGAAATATATATGCAACTTCCTCAAGGTTTTGTCAGTCAAGGGGATAATGTGTACAGACTCACAAAGTCCTTGTATGGTCTCAAGCAAGCTCCAAAATAGTGGAATCAAAAACTCACTGAAGCTCTCCTAAGACTGAAGTTTAAACAGAGTCAATATGATTACTCCTTGTTTATCAACAAATCAGAAGAAGGAGTTGCAATAGTACTTGTGTATGTATATGACATGTTGATCACTAGCAACAGTTGGAAGTTGATAGAAGACACTAAGAAAGCTTTACGAAAGGCTTTCAAGATGAAAGACTTAGGGGAGCTCAAATACTTTCTTGAAATTGAATTTACAAGATCCACAAAAGGGATATTTATGCATCAGAGAAAGTACACACTTGAACTCATAGCAGAAATGGGACTAACATCAGCTAAACTAGCAAACACCCCTATGGATGTGGATATAAAATTGACATCCAAACAGTATGATGAACATGTGAACAAAAAGTAAGAGGAATCAGATGATCCATTGACAAATCAATCAGTATATCAAAAGCTTATATGTAAACTATTGTATCTCAACATGACAAGACCAGACATATCCTTCAGCACTCAGACATTGAGTCAATTCCTAAATCAACCAAAAAAAGCTCACATGGATGCTGCACTAAGAGTAGTCAGGTATTTAAAGAGGCAACTTGGACAGGGCATACTACTCTTAAGCTACTCAGACAACCAGGTTAATGCATATTGTGATGCAGACTGAGTTGCTTGCCCTCTAACCAGAAAGTCTATCACTAGATACATGATTAAGATTGGAAAGTCACTGTTATCATGGAAGGCCAAGAAGCAGTCCACAATGTCAAGGAGCTTAACTGAAGCTGAATATAGAAGCATGGCTTCAACTGTGTCAGAATTGGCTTGGCTATTGGGATTGTTGAAAGAAGTGGAGGCTGAAGTAGAGTTGTCAGTGCAAGTTTATAGTGACAGCAAAGCTGCAATTCATATTGCTGCCAATCTAGTGTATCATGAAAAAACAAAGCATATAGAAATAGATTGTCACTTCATTAGAGAAAGGCTGCAATAAGGCTTAATTCAAGTACACTACCTTTCAACTCAAGAACAACCAGCAGACATACTAACCAAAGGGTTGTCGAAAGCTCAGCATGAATATCTTTTATCCAATCTAGGGGCGTTGAACATCTTTACACCTCTTAGCTTGAAGGAGAGTGTTATAAACTAAGAAGTATAAGCAAGGGGCAGTTTAGTCTTTTCACATGAATCTGTTAAAACTAATTAACTAACTGATCAGTTAGTTAATTAGGTGTATTAGTTGTAACTGATTGGTTGTTGTGGTGTGTATTATATAGGCAGTGATGTATGTATGAAGTATAATACACAATACAATCAGAAGATATTTTCTTCTCTCTTCTACGTCTTTTCTCTTCTTCTCTCTTCTCCTTCTCTTTTCTTTCTCTCCTTTGTTCTTCATTTTGTTCAACAAAGTTCTTAACAAATTTAGCTCAGTATGAGTTTGTTTAATTCTTAAGTGTTAGGCTAATTTCATAGTCAAAAGAATCATACGCCAACAAAATTTCATATGATCTTTTATTCATTAATCAAGCTTACCTTTTTAATCAGAGGATTTACTAGTTTTCATTGGTCATCAACTTATTGCAAAAATTTAAGCTTGATTTATTTAACTAGACTAGACAAGGTTCACCAATCAAAGCAATAGTGACAGATCTTTAAAAATTTCTTGTTATATGTGACTTGTGAGCGTGTGTAGTCACTCCTTTGTATAAAGGATAATCCAATGGATTATTTCCAACAAGATAATATACCAATAATTTATCTTCAATTCCCTGTTTACAAATCGATAAATGGTCTAACAGGATCGGATGTTGAAATAAATTTGTATGCAAATTGGTGGAACTACTTCTAAAATGCAACACTAGGAGCGCGTTGTCTACATTTTCTACGGCACAAAAATCTCAAACAAGACCAAAAGACTCCCAGCAAACATTGGGATCAAAAGTAAACTTATTAGCATAACTGAAACTTAAACCAACTAAACAGTATTGTCCACATAGATCATTTTTTCATTGTGTGTGATCTTTCGCTAGGTTTGGATAGATTTCAAGAGAATGAAGGTTTTTCGAGATAACTTCCTTGCATGTGGTTAATCTAGATCTCACTCTTCCTTTTGAACACCTTAAGTCACCATGCATGGTGACATAGGACATGATGAAGCCATTTCAAGCGATCTCTTCTCATTTTATCCTCTATATGTGCTAGTTTTACTAGCATTTTTTTAAAATAAAATCAATACCTTCTCTTTTTTTGTTACTGTCTTGAGACTTGTAACTCATTTAATAGTAAACTGAGATTTTGGTTATTTTACACAGGAATCCATGCAGAAGTTGAAGGAGTTTATAGGTCTTTGATTCAGTTTGGATATAAGGATCCTCAGAGCATGGAAGGAGATGACTTTGTTACTTAAATGATCACAAAACTCCAAGACCGAGCTGAGTCTACTAGCAAAAAACAAAAAGATAGATGCACGTGTCAAAATTTATTTAATAGAATTTTAATTAAATAATTTGAATAATTTTTTTAAACACGTGGCGGATATCTACTAGTTACAATTTAATTATTTAAAATTAATTATAAATTAAAATTTATTTAACAGAATTTTAATTACGGAAAAGGGCCAAAAATGCCCCCAAACTATTGGAAATGGTACAAAAATCCCCTTATGCTCTTTTTCATTATAGAAAAGGTCTTTTTTTTGACCTAAAGGTAAATGTCAAGGGCATTTTAGGCCCAATAGATGGATGAGGGATATTTTTATACCATTTTCAATAGTTCGAGGACATTTTAGGCCCATTTCCGTATATTATAATACAATACATATAATAAAATACGAAACAATACGTACAACCCTCCAAATAGGTAATTTTCTTGAAATTAAAATACAAGATGCTGTTGTAAAACAAGTGGATGTCCATGGGACCACTTTCACCGTAGATGAATAATATTTTTAGTATACAAATAGTATTTTCACTGTAGCTTATACGTTTTGTTACTATAGATGATCATTTTTTTCAAACATCTTTTGCCTATAAAAAGGCATCGCAACTTCAATATGAAACGCACAGATCAAAAATCATTTCTCTTTCTTTGCAATTTCTCTCTTTATCTTCCTTTATTAAACTTTCTTTCTTTGCTATCTATATTATTATTATTATTATTTTATAATACGTTATCACCACAAAACTCTAATTTTCTTCGGATACGTTAACTTCTATCTCAGGTATTGAAAAAATTTAATTTTAGTTAACTTTGTTATTTTTAAATTAATTTCTATCTCAATTTTCATCATGTTAAATTTATCAAAGCTTGAGTCTGTGGCACTTGACATTACTGGAAAAAATACTTGTCATTGATCCTTGATGCTAAAAGTCTTGGTGATACTATTAAACAAGGAAATAAAGCATCAAGCCAAGATAAAGAGAAGGTCATGATTTTTCTCCGTCATCATCTTCATAAAGGATTAAAAATTAAATATTTAACTGTAAAAGACCCTCTTGAATTATGAATTAATTTGAAGGATCGATATGACTACCTAAAACTTACGGTGTTACCAAAAGTTCGATATGAGTGGATACACCTTCGATTTCAAGAATTTTAAAATTGTATCTGAGTATAATTCTGCTATTCGCAAATTAAGTTCCATATTAAAATTATGTGGAAAAATTATCACTAATAATGATTTACTTGAGAAAACTTTTTTCACTTTTCATGCTTCAAATGTATTGTTACAACAACAACATCGTGAAAAATAGTTTAAGGAATATTCTGAATTAATTACATGCCTACTTGTGACTGAGCAAAATAATATTTTACTGATGAAAAATCATGAAGCCCGTCCCACTAGGTCTGCTCTATTCTCTGAAGTGAATGTTGTAGCAGCACATAATCGTCTGAATCAAGATAAAATAATTATTGTGGTCGCGACTGTGTCTGTGGTCGTGGACGTGGGCGAGGATGTGGTAGAGGACGAAATAATTATCATCATCATGGTGGAAATAAATATGAGAATAATAAAGTTCCTCAAAATAATCCTTTCAGAGGTAAAATCAATTTTTACCACCGGTGTGGTATGAAGGGTCATTAGGCACGTGATTGTCGTACGCTCGATTATTTTGTGAGACTTTATCAAGCCTCTTTCAAAAGAAAGGATAATAATGTGGAGGCACACTTAAATTTTTGGAATGATGATAATGAAGCAACTCCCTCAAATAAATATGAAGATATTGAGTCAAATCTTGCTTATAAAAATAATGATTTTGAAGGCCTCCCCAATATTACTCATTTGGAAGATGAAGACTTCTATGAGAATATTGACTCAAGAACTGATCATCTAACTGGGGATAAAAAATTATTTTTCTATTATGTTTGCTACTATGTTCTCTTTCTTAAATGTTTTTCATAAGGCATTATGTCTTACTAATTTCTACATTTTTGGTGCATTTTCTTAAGGTTTCTTATGTTGTTAGTTTTTCACGTTCTTATAATGTATCTTTTTTTATGAAGAATATGGAAATTTCTAAGTCATCAGTTGGATTCAAAATCAATTATGATAATATGTGTTTTATTGATAGTGTCACAACACATACTATTTTAAGAAATAAGAAAAAAAATTCTTATTTAACTATGAAAGAAGCTAATGTTAATACAATATCTGGTAGTACAAGATTAATTGAAGGATCCAAAAAGTTAAAGTTGTACTCATCGGAGGAACAAATTTGATAATTAATGACGCATTATATTGTAGTAAGATTCAAAGAAACTTATTAAATTTCAAAGGCATTCATCAAAATGGCTATCATATTGAGACTACAAATGATGAAAAGAATAAATATTTTTATATTACTACAATGATGTCGGACAAAAAATTTATACTTAAAAAATTACCCGCATTTTCATCCGGCTTATACTTCACAAGTATTAGCATGGTTGAAACACATGTCATAATAATAGTTTACTAACTCAAATGATTTTATTATCTGGCATGATGTGTTGGGTCATTCCGATTCTAATATGATGTGCAAAATAATTGAGAATTCACATGGATACTCTTTGAAAACACAAAAGATTCTTCAATTTAAAGAATTCTCTTGTGCTGCATCTTCTCAAGTCAAATTGATTACTAGACCATCAGTAATCAAAGTGGGAACTGAATCCCCAACATTTCTGGAACGTATACAGAGTGATATATGTGAGCCATTTCACCTATCATGTAGACCATTTATATATTATATGATTTTAATAGATACATCTACAAGATGGCCACATGTGTGTTTATTATCAACTCGTAATATGACATTTGCGAGATCACTTGCTCAAATAATTAAATTAAGAGCACAATTTCCAGATTATGCAATAAAGACAATTTCTCTTGATAATGCTGGTGAGTTAACATCTCAGGTATTTAATGATTATTATTTGTCCACTAGATAATCATTGAGCATCCGGTTGCTCATGTTCATAGTCAAAATAGTCTAGCGAAATTATTGATTAAACGCCTCCAATTAATTGCTAGACAAATGCTTATGAAAACAAAACTTTCCATTTCATTATGAGGTCATGTTATTTTACATGCAGCAAGTCTTATACGGATCAAACTCACAGGTTATTATAAAGTCTCCCTGTTACTATTGGTTTTTGGTCAAGACCGAACATTTCCCATCTTACAATATCTGAATATGCGGTATATGTTCCAATTACTCTACCACAATATACAAAGATGGGTCCCCAAAAAAGATTGGGGATATATGTTGGGTATGAATCTCCTTCTACCATAAAATATTTGGAACATATGACTGGAGATTTATTTACTGCAAGATTTGTTGATTGTCATTTTGATGAATTAGTATACTTAGCATTAGGGGGAGAAAATAAGCAGCTGAAAGAGAAAAATAGATTGGAATGCATTATCACTATCTCATTTAGATCCTTGTACAAATAAATGTGAACTGAAAGTTCAAAATATTGTTTATTTGCAAAATATTGCAAATCAACTGTCAGATGCATTCATTGACCTATCAAGAGTTACTAAATATCATATTCTAGCTGTTGATGCTCCATTTCAAGTTGATGTTCCAGTAAGACAATTAATTAATGTAAATGAGTCTAAGTCACACTTAAAACGTGATAGACCAATCGGTTCCAAAGATAAAAATCTTCGGAAAAAAAAAGAAGTAAACAATGAAGATGATCATAATATGGAAGAACCTATTCAAGAAGAGCGATGAGATATAACAATTAATAAAATCTTGGAAGAGGCAAAAACGCCTGAAAATAATGAAGAAATTTAAATAAATTATGTCTCATCACAAAAAATATAGAACCGAAATAATATAATTATCGACAATATTTTTACTTATAATATTGCTATTGAAATAATGTAACAAAATAAGTATCTTGAACCAAAATCTGTTGAGGAATGTAGACAGAGGAAGGATTGGCCAAAATGGATGAAATTAAGTTGAATTATCTTCGATTGAAAAACGCAAAATTTTCGGACCAATAGTTCGAATACATGAAGGTATAAATCCAGTGGGGTACAAATGGGTCTTTGAGCGAAAACGAAATGAGAAAAATGAAGTCATAAGATATAAAATATAACTTGTGGCACAAGGATTTTCGCAAAGACCTAACATTGATTATATGAAAATATATTCTCCTATGGTTGATGCAATCACTTTCAGGTATCTTATAAATCTGGCAGTTTATGAAAAAACTTGGCATACATCTGATGGAAGTTGTTACAACCTATTTATATGGCTTTCTAGATAACAATATTTTTATGAAAATTCTCTAATGATTTAAAATGCCTGAAATATATAAAGATTCTCAAAAAAATTGTTCAATAAAACTTTAAAAAAAATTATATGGGTTGAAACAATTAGGGCGAATATGGTATAATCGTCTAAGCGAATATTTGCTAAAAGAAGGATTTAAAAATGATCCAATTTGCCCTGTGTCTTTTATGAAGAGGTTTGGATCTGAATTTATCATAATAGTTGTAAATGTTGTTGATTTGAATATTATTGGAACTTTTGAAGAACTTTCAAAGGAAATAAAATATCTGAAAAAGTAAATTTAAAATGAAAGACCTCGGAAAGATAAAATTTTATCTTAGTCTACAAATTGAACATTTTACAAATGGGATATTTGTCCATCAATCAACATATACTGAAAAATATTTTAAAGAGATTTTACATGGATAAAACACATACATTGAGTACCCCAATGATTGTGAGATCTCTTGATATTAATAAAGATCCATTTCGATCTCATGAAAATGATGAAGAGTTTTTTGGTGCTGAAATATCATATCTTAGTGCAATTGGTGCATTAATGTATCTTGCCAATAATTCTAGACCAAATATAGTTTTTTCTGTAAACTCGTTAACAAGATTTAGTTATTCTCCAACACGAAGACACTGGAATGGGATTAAACATATATTTAAATACCTTTGAGGGACCACCAATATGGGATTGTTTTACTCAAATGAATTCATGTCACAATTGATTGGTTATGCAGATGCAGGATATTTTTCAGATCTCCATAAAGATCGATCGCAGACAAGCTACTTATTTACATGTGGTGGTACAGTTATATCATGACGTTCAACAAAGCAAACTACGGTTGCTACTTCCTCAAATCATGCAGATATAATAGTCATTCATGAAGTAAGTCGAGAATGTGTTTGGTTAAGATCAATAACTCAACACATTTAAGTTACATATGGTCTTTCTTTGAAAAAAGATTTCCAACAATATTGTATAAAGACAATGTTGCATGTATAGCTCAATTGAAGAGAGGATACATCAAAGGAGACAGAACAAACATATTTTACCAAAATTTTTCTTCACTCATGATCTTCAAACAGAAGGTGAAATAGATGTTTAACAAGTTCGTTCAAGTGATAATTTAGCAGATATGTTCACCAAGGCATTGCCAACTTCAGCCTTTGAGAAATTGAGATACAAGATTAAAATACGTCATCTTCGATATATTAAATGATGTCTTCATCAGGGGGAGTAAAATATTCACTGCACTCTTTTTCCTTAATCAAGGTTTTTTCCCACTAGATTTTTCTAGTAAGATTTTTAATGAGGCAGCAATCAATGCGTATTAAAAATAATTATGTACATATTTTTTCTTTTGTATATGAACATCTAAGGGGGAGAGTTGTAAAACAAGTGGATGTCCATTGGATCCACTTTTACTGTAGATGAATAGTATTTTCACTGTAGCTCACACATTTTATTACTGTAGATGATCATTTTTTTCAACATTTTTTGCCTATAAAAGCGTCACAACTTCAATATGAAACACACATATCAACAATTATTTCTCTTCCTTTGCAATTTCTCTCTTTATCTCCCTTTATTAAACTTTCTTTCTTTTATTATCTATATTATTATTATTATTATTATTTTATAATAGACGGAATATTATGATATAATATAATAAGTGGATGTCATTTTTATGTGGGATCCACTCAAAGTGGGCAAGTTACCCACTAGTCTTTCTCTTCTTTTTTGACTATAAAAGGCCATAATTTGGCAATGAAAAATATATACGAATTCTAATCTCTCTCTCTCATCTTCTCCTTTCTATTTTCTCTTACTCTCTTCTTCTTATTTTGTTAAATTAGTTTATTTTATAATACGTTATCAGCACGAGCCTCCATCATTTTGGGCTATTTTAATAAGGTAACAAAATGGTAAAAATTTTATTTTCTTAAAATGTCAAATATCTCTAAACTTTTATTGGTTGCTCTTGATATATCTGAAAATGGCTACTCATCATGGGTACTAGATGCCGAAATACACCTAAAATGGATAGTTCTAGCAGACACCATCAAAGATGACAATATGACATCTAGTCAAGACTGTGTCAAAGTCATGATATTTCTCCGCCACCATCTTGAGGAGGGTTAAAATTACAGTACCTCACATTAAAAGACCCCCTTAAATTGTGGAAGAATCTAAAAAAAGATATGACCATGTAAAGTTGATCATCCTTCCACAGATACGTCATGATTGGTTCAATCTGAAATTAATAGATTTAAAAAATATAACTGAATATAATTCTATCGTTTAGAATTATAGCTCAATTAAATTTATGCGAAAAAGAAATCACTGAGCAGACAAACTTGAAAAAAACATACTCCACATTTCCACCCGCGAATATGCTCCTACAGCAGCATTATCGCGAAAAGGGTTTTAAAAAATATTTTGAATTACTTTATCATTTTCTTTGCTGAACGCCACAATGAACTATTAATGAAAAATCATAATAGTCGGCCCATTGGTTCTTTGTCACTCCCTGAAGTGAATCAGATAAATTATAACCAACGAGATAGAGGTCTTGGCCCCAGTCATGGTCGTTGTCGAAGAAAAATTTTTAATCATGATGCTCGGCTGGCATCGAGAAATAATTAACAATATAAAAAGAAGAGTGAAAAGCGAGAAGCTATACCAAAAAAAAATCAAAAAGTATATGTCACAAATGTGAAGGTATGGGACACTGGTCACTAACCTGTCGGTCATCAAAATGCCTGATTCAGCTATATCAAGCATCCTTGAAGAGGGCAGAAAATAATCTAGAGACAAACTTTATCTCTGAAGATAATATTGAGCTTATGCATCTTGATGTAGCTGATTTTTTTAATTTCCAGAAGAAAATATGAATATTGATGTATCTTGATGTAACTGATTTCTTATGCATCTTGATGTAGCTGATTTCTTTATTTTTTCAGAAGAAAATATGAATATTGATAAGCCTAATAATATTTAAAGAATTTTCTTTTTATTTTTCTGTACTAAATATTATATTTTTATTTTTCTAATTCATGCAAATAATGATCTATGCTTTAATTATAATGTTTATTTTATTTCTTTTTGAAAAAAAATATGGATATGCCTGTTTGGATCAATAAACAATTACGACGATATTTGTGTAATTATTAGTGGAACGACTCATGTCATTTTAAAGACGAGAAATATTTTTCCTACTTGCTTAGAAGAAAAGTAAATGTTACTACAATTTTGGATAATTCAAAAATTATTGAAGACTCCGAAAAAGCTACTATATTTCTACCTAAGGAAACAAAAATTGTTATAGAAGATGCACTATTCTCTTCTAAATCCCCAAGAAACTTGTGAAGTTTTAAAAATATCAGTAAAAATGAATATCATGTTGAGACACTAAATGAAATAAATACTGAATACCTTGGTATAACCAAGAGTGTCTCAGGTTAGAAATATATTTTGAAAAAATTACCAACTTTGACGTTAGGCCTATATTATGCAAAAATTAGTGCAATTGAAGCACATTTGATCATAAAGTAGAAATTTACTAATCTAAATACATTTGTGCTATGACATGATCGAATAGGTCATCCTGGATCAATAATGACGAGACGAATTTTTGAAAATTCAATTGGACATCCGTTAAAGAACCAGAAAATTCTTATGAATGATGAATTTTCATGTGCTCCTTGTTATCAAGGCAAATTAATTGTCAGACCATCGACCCTGAAGGTTGGCATAGAATATCCTATCTTTTTAGAGCGTATACATGGAGATATATATGGACGTATTCATCCACCTAGTGAATTGTTTTTGATATTTTATGGTCCTAATAGATACATCGTCTAGATGGTCTCAATGTGCTTTTTATCATCTCACAACCTGGCGTTTGCAAAGTTGTTAGCACAAATAATAAGATTAAGGGCGCAATTCTCAGATTCTCCAATTAAGTCCATTCGCCTTGATAATACTGGAGAATTTACATCCCAAGCTTTTGATGATTATTGCTTATCAATTGGGATAAAAATTGAACATCTTGTTGCTCATGTTCATACTCAAAATGGCCTTGCAGAGTCATTTATTAAGCGCCTACAATTGATAGCCAAGCCTCTACTAATGAAAATAAAATTGTCAATTACTGTTTGGGGTCATGTTATCTTACATGCAGCAGCACTTGTACGTCTCAGACCGACACATTATAATAAATATTCTCCGTCACAATTAGTATTTAGTCATGAGCCAAATATAGCCCATCTATGAATTTTTGATTGTGCGGTATACGTGCCTGTAGCACCACCACAACGTACAAAGATGGACCTTCAACAAAGGTTCGGCATATATGTTGAGTTTGACTTACCCTCCATAATTCGCTACTTTGAACCGTTGATAGGAGATTTATTCACTGCTCGATTTGCAGATTATCGGTTTGATGAAACAATTTTCCCGCCATTAGAGGGAGAGAAAAAGGAACCCGCAAGAGAAATTGACTGAAAAGTTTCATCACTATCTCATTTTGATCTAGTTACTCGTACATGTGAGCAGGAGGTCCAGAAGATCATTCACTTACATAAAATAGCAAATCAAATGCCAGATGCATTTACTGATTTGAAACAGATAACTAAGTCACATATCCCTGCAGTGAATGTGCCTATCTGGATTGATGTCCCAAAAGGACCATCTACTAGTATCATAGCTTCTAAATCTTAAACACGCCTGAAGCGTGGTAGACCATTGAGTTCAAAGGATAAAAATCCTAGAAAGAGAAGCGTGACGAATAATAAAGATGATACTACACAAGAACCTCCTGAAGAAGGTCAAGATTTTAGTAATCCTGATATTCTTGAAGAAATCAGTGAACCCGAGATTCAAGTGAATGAAGAACTTTCAATAAGTTCTATCGATAATGAGATAAATTTAGATCGATCGAAAATTACAGTGGATAATGTTTTTGCGTATATTGTTGCAATTAACCTCATGCAAGATAGTGAAAGTCTTGAGCCTAAATCCGTCGAAGAATGTCAACATAGATGTGATTGGCCAGAATAACAAAAAGTAATTCAATTAGAATTAGACTCACTTGCTAAACGCGAGGTTTTTGGACCTGTAGTCCAAGCCCTGAAAGTGTAAAACCAGTTGGATATAAATGGATTTTTGTTCGAAAACAAAATAAGAGAAATGAAATTGTAAGATACAAGACACGCCTTGTTGCACAAGGATTCTCTCAAAGACCCGGGGTCAACTATAAAGAAACATATACACCGATCATGGATGAAATAACTTTTCGATATCTCAACAGTTTAGCTGTACATAAAAATCTTGAAATACATCTAATGGATGTAGTTACAACTTACCTTTACGGTTCACTTGATAATGAAATTTACATGAAAATCTCAAAAGGATTAAAATTGCCTGAAGCATGTAATAATTCTCGGGAGATGTACTCAATGAAATTACAAAAATCATTATATGGTCTGAAACAGTCAGGGCGTATGTGATATAATCGCCTTAGTGAGTACTTAATGAATGAATGTTATATAAATGATGTCCTTTGTCCATGTATTTTTATTAAGAAAACGAAATTAGAGTTTGTTATACTCGCCGTTTATGTTGATGACATAAATATCATTGGAACCCCTGAAGAGGTCCAAAAGGCGATTGTATATCTAAATAAAGAATTTGAGATGAAAAATTTTGGAAAGACAAAACTTTGTCTAAGTTTGTAAATTGAACATTTAGCAGACGGGATCTTTGTCCACCAATCTGCCTGCACTAAGAAAATCTTAAAATGATTTAAATGGACAAAGCACATCCATTAAGTACTCCAATGATTGTTCGATCACTATAAGTGGACAAAGGCATTACTAACATCAACTTTTGAAAAGCTAAGATATAAGATTGGAATGCGTCGTCTCCAAAATATCAAATAAAATTTTCACCAGGGGAAGTAAAATACGCACTGCACTCTTTTTTCCTTAACCAAGGTTTTGTCCCACTAGGTTTTCCTGATATGATTTTTAATGAGGCAGCACTCAAGACGTATTAGCAGATATGTGTACTCTTTTTTCTTCACAAGACTTTTCTCCACTGGATTTTTTTTAGTAAGATTTTAACGAGACACAACATTTATGGATATTGAAAATATATATATATTTGTTTTTTCACTAATTTTTTTCTTTTATATGGACATTCAAGGAGAAATATTATGACATAATATAATAAGTAGATGTCATCTCAAAGGGGGCAAGTTGCCCACTAATCTTTCTTTTCTTTTTTTAGCTATAAAAGATCATATTTTAGCAATAAAAAATATATACAAATTTTAATTTCTCTTTCTCATATGCTCTATCTATTTTGGTAAGTTAATTTATTTTATAACAACCCATTACAAGGAATATTGTTTTGTTGAAGTGGGAAAATTGGGTCCTGCTGTGGGAATTCAGGGGATGTAACAGTCGGGGCTTGGAATTAAAAGAGACTTTTGAGTTATCTATTTGAGGATTTAGGACACAAGTTTTAAAAATGAGGTAAAAAGACTCTTCATTAATTAGTGATAATGACACATATTTTAAGAACCCACAAGTTTTTGTAATTTACAAAATACCCCTTCTCTTTTTTTTCCTGCTCCTCATCCACCCTTCAGCCCCATCCTCCCCCAACCTCCCCTCCTCCACGTCATCATCACCTCCAAACAACTAGCAGATGTTTAAATATTTATCTAAACAACTAACAAATGTTTTCATATCTCGATCTCCAAAACAATTAGCAAATATTTTCATATTTCTCCAAACAACTAGCTGATATTTAAAATATTCTCATTATTTTAACTAAAGAATAATAAAAAACACCTAAACAACTTATAGTTGTTTAAATATCTTCTGGTTGTTTGAACTAAACTACTTTTGGTTGTTTAAACAATTTTTGGTTGTTTAAACAACTTCTGTTGTTTGAACTAAACAACTTAGGGTTGTTTAAACAACATCTCTTGGTTGCTTGAACAACTCCTGTTTATATAAACAACATATCCTCTCTTCTCTTCTCTTCTCTTCTCTTGTCTTTTCATCAATTTTTTTTATAATTTTTATAATCAAATTGAAGTGAAGAAAAAAATGAGAATGACAACATCCGAAGAAGAAGAAGATGAAAACACAAAAAGTTTGAAAAGAAAAGAAAAAACGGAGAAGAAAAAATGTAAAGAAGTTAAGGAAGAAGAAGATGAAAGGAAAAAGGAAGAACAACGTTTAAAAAAATGGAGAAAAGAAAAGAGAAGAGAAAAGAGGAGAGAAATGAAGAACAGAAGTTTAAAGGAAAAAGGAAGAAAGTAGGCCAAGTCCACAAGGTGAAGTAAGAAAGTGAACGTGCAAAGTAGATCGTGCACCTGTCGTATCGACCAAGTATTTACTTAGAATAGATCTGAATGAAAGGTAAGGAAGTCCTTTTCTTGACTTAGCCTGCGGACGTGCTGCAACCTAGGGATCACCAGGCAGCTCTTTCGTAGGTGGAAGGCGAAGAAGGCCTCCTTCCGGGGGGGCCCGAGCGACTCAAAAGAAGGGAGAGGGGCGTTTTCGAAAGGCAAAGACAGGAATCACCTCTTGGATTCCTTTCATTCGCTCATGCCAATGATATCCGACGATCAAGACAATTCCCGTGAAACGTCGCTGGCTTGATGGACGCTATCATTTCATCAGTCTATGACAACGTTTAAAAAAATGGAGAAAAGAAAAGAGAGGAGAAGAGATGAGGGAAATGGAGAACAAAAGTTTAAAATAATGGAGTAAATGAATGGAATTTAGGATTTTATTAAAAGTTTTTAATCTTTTAATTTTCACCCTAAACTTTTAAATATTCTAATTCAACTCATCTCTTCATAATTAACCTCTAATTAAATATTTATAACAAAAAAAAAAAAATAGAAATCTGTATCCTTCATTCCACCCTCAAAAATACTACACGTTTGCTTTCACAAACCAACAATCTTTACACATCGGCACTTTCCTTCCTTCCGTCGCCGGCGATGGCATGGTTTCAATCATCAAATCCGAGAGTCCAGTTACCGGCCCAAGCCCAAACCCGGCCGGTCCTTGACAATGACGAACGTATCGCTAACGACGACGAAGATGCTGAAAGTTTGAAGCTGAGGCCCACGGATAGCAACGTCACGGAAGATCAAAATCGAGATCCTTTCATGGGAGTAAAGGTCCGTAGAAAAGCTTCCTTTCATAGAAATTACATCGGCGATTACCTTGACGTGCCTTCTCGACCGTATCTCATGAAGATTCTAGAAAAACAAGGTAATTCTCTGGTGCAAGCCACATTCTAAACGGTGATTATCCCTTGCACGCAACCTTGATTGATCTTCATATGATTTACTTGATCATTGGTTTGATTATGTAATCTTAACGTTTGAAATTTATGTTTTACTTTTAATTTGATGCTTTGTGGTTAAAACTGAATATGTGGACGCCTAATTGTAATAGCATTGGAACACTGGTACATTTTTTGGCGAAAGCTAAAATCAGCTCATATAGTATCTATTGGTAAAAGTACTCTTTGAACCTGTTAGCCTTAACCATGTCATGACATTATTATGTCTATAAGAATATGGTATTAGGTCTAAGATTACAAGTTCAAAGTTAAAGAATTCCCAAATATAATGTGTTCCCCTTAAGAACAAGTAACGTATTAAATAGAACAGAGGAAGAAACGTATTTTTAACCTCTAGTATTGTGATTGAAATGTACTACAATAACTTTAGTTGCTATATGAGTGGGTTAGAATAATGTTTTCATCAATGTTACAATTGTATTTTTGAATGTTATTGAAAGCCATTGTATTGTTGCTTAAGCAACAAAGTGATGCGAAGGGAGGGGCTATCGGATCATAGGCAAAGCTGTGCGGTTTAGAGAAAGGTGTGCTTCAAACAATGACTTGCAAGATGATCTGAATGAAAAGCAATCGCTTTTTTGAATCTTGAACTTTGCGGAGTTGGATTAATGTTGGTAGTTGGCATTATTGTATTTGAATGTTGAAATTAGTTATTTTAATTGCAAAATTGATTATTACCGCACTAGTCCATATATATTATGTATTTAGTAGTACTTCTTATTTTCTCTAATAGTGCACTTTACTTCAAAGAAGCGTGCTGGTGTGTTTGGTATGAAGGAAAATGTTTTCCATGGAAAATATCTTTCTAGAAAATGTTTTGTTAGAAAATTAAGTGGGTTTATTATCCCAAAAACATTTATATGTAATTTAGCAAAATACTATGTGGGCGGGATGGGGTGGGGAGTGGTGGTTCAGGGTGGCGAGGGTTGGGATGGGCAAGGGAGGGCAGTGGGGTTGTCGGGTGAATTGGGAAGAGATAATGACCTTGTAATGACACTTATGTAACTTGTTTTCCCTACTTTGATTAAGAAAGTTGTTTTTCTCATTTTTAAGGAGTTTGTTTTCCTAGAGAAAATGTTTTTCAAAATTATTTTGATCAATCAAACATGGGAAAATTGAAAAATATTTTCTGGAAAGTGTTTTTCTTCATACCAAACAGACTCTTTATTCCGAGTCTCAAGTACCTAATCGCTTCTTTTCGCTTTTGCTTTTAAAAACACTGAATTATTTCTAAAGCAACATGTACTAGACAAATAGTAAGCTTGTAACATAAAATAATGTAAAACAAACAAAAGTAAATAATGAATTTCATGCTTGAAAAAGTACCATAAGCCAAAAGGGTTTATAAATGAAGTTTTGAACATAATAATAGGGAAGAAGAATAGGTGAGAAGAAAATGGAAAAGTATTTGTTAAAAAAGGAGACTCAACATGATAACATTTAAAGTTTTTTTTGGTTATTATGGAAATAAGTTTTCGTTGATTTGAAAAGACTCATTTCGTAGTTTATTCTTTTTATGAATTTGCTTTCTTTCATTCTGTTAAAACACTTTACTTTTAAGTTAAACAGCGTGTTTATTATTTCTGGATAGCTTTCAAAAGCTTTTATGGGCGAAACATAGTCTGAGGTTGAGAAATAAGGAAAGATGTAGGAGCTCTAAGTTGTATTTTGTTGGGTAAATCTGTAATTGGATCATCCCTCTAGTGATATTCAGTTGTCCGTTGTGTTTTTCTTTTTTCCCATCTTTTGCTAAAATATACGAAATGAAATGTTAGTATTTGTTTGCACCATGGGCTAGATTGAACCTGCGTAGTTGTATTGGGAGCAACCTTTTGCACCATAGACTTTTTGCTCCTTAGAAAAGATGATAAAAGCCTCTGTAAGGACTGCAAGGTCATACCAAGTGAGAATCTTACGACCCAACATAAGCTATTGGTCATGGACTTGGAGATAAGAAGGAAGAAGAAGAAGAGGGTCGTGGATGACCGACCGAGGATTAGGTGGGGTCGTTTGACTCCGTCTAGTGCCCTAGAGATGGAGAAGAAGCTGATGGCTATGGGGGCGTGGGATAGTAGGGGGGATGCGAGCAGTATTTGGGATAGGATGGCCAGCTGCATTAGGGAATTAGCTAGAGTGGTGTTGGGGGTCTCACGAGGCCGTCATGGTGGGCACCAAGGGGATTGGTGGTGGAATGGAGAAGTCCAGGGAAAGGTAGAAACAAAGAAGCAGGCATATGTAAAGTTGGTAGATAGCAAGGATGATGAAGAGAAGCAAACGAACAGGGAAAAGTATAAGATGACGAATAAGGAGGAGAAGATGGCAGTTTCGGTGGCTAAAACGACAGCCTTTGAACGCCTTTATGCAGAACTAGAGGACAGAGGCCGGGATAAGAAGCTATTTAAGCTTGCCAAGGTGAGAGAGAGGAAGGCACGCGACTTAAATCAAGTGAAGTACATCAAGGACGAGGATGGTCAAGTACTGGTACAGGAATCCTGCATTAGACAGAGATGACAGTCATACTTTCACGAACTCTTGAACGAAGGAGGGGATGGAGACTTTGTGTTGGGAGACTCTGAGTACTTGGATAGGCGTCGCGACTTTGGGTATTGTAGGAGAATAAAGGTTGAGGAGGTTAAGGGAGCTGTTCGTAGGATGTGCAGGGGAAAAACGATCGGACCTGATGAGATCCCTGGGGAATTTTGGAAGAATGCAGGTAGGGTAGGATTGGAGTGGCTGACTGCGTTGTTTAATGTCATTTTCAAGACATCGAAGATGCTGGAAGAATGGAGGTGGAGTACAATCATTCCCGTGTACAAGAACAAGGGAGACATTCAAAGTTGCAACAACTATAGAGGTATCAAGCTGCTAAGTCACACTATGAAAGTGTGGGAAAGGGTGATGGAAATGAGGGTGAGGAGAAGTGTGTCTATTTTAGAGAACCAGTTTAGATTCATGCTGGGGCGTTTGACTACAGAAGCCATTCATATTGTAAGGAGATTGGTGGAGCAGTATAGGGAGCGAAAGAGGGACTTACACATGATATTCATTGACCTAGAAAAGGCCTATGACAAAGTGCCAAGAGAGGTCCTATGGAGATGCTTGGAGGCAAAATGTATACCTGTGGCGTACATTAGAGCGATTAAAGACATGTATGATGAAGCTAAGACCAAGGTAAGGATGGTAGGAGGGGATTCGAAGCACTTTCCTATTACGATTGGGTTGCACTAGGGATCGGCTCTTAGCCCGTTTCTATTCGTCCTGGTGATGGATCAATTGACAAGACAAATACAAGGTGAGGTGCCTTGGTGTATGTTGTTCGCGGATGATATAGTCCTGATTGACGAGACTCACAACGGAGTTAACGACAAGCTAGAGGGCTAGAGACAGACGTTGGAGTCTAAAGGATTTAAATTGAGTAGGATCAAGACAGAATACTTGGAGTGCAGGTTCAGTGGCCTGCCGCGTGAGGCTGACGGGGAAGTGAAGCTTGGTACCCAGGCCATTCAAAAGAAAAGAAGCTTCAAGTATCTTGGGTCTATTATACAGGAAGATGGGGATATCGACGACGATGTATCACACCGTATTGGTGCAGGGTGGATGAAATGGAGGCTCGCCTCCGGAGTGCTGTGTGACAAGAAAGTGCCATCAAAACTCAAAGGCAAGTTCTACAAAGTGGTGGTTAGACCGACGCTATTGTACGGGGCGGGGTGTTGGCCAATCAAGAAACTTCATGTTCAGAAGATGAAAGTCGCGGAAATGCGAATGCTAAGGTGGATGTGTGGGCACACTAGGATGGATAGAATTAGGAATGAAGATATCCGAGACAAGGTGGGAGTGACATCGGTGGAGGACAAGATGCGAGAAGCGAGACTGAGATGGTTTGGGCATGTGAAGAGTAGAGACACAGATGCTCCAGTGCGGAGGTGCGAGAGGTTGGCTATGGACGGTTTCAGGAGGGGCAAAGGGAGGCCGAAGAAGTATTGGGAAGAGGTGATTAGACATGATATGGCACAGCTGCAGCTCACCGAGGACATGACCTTAGATAGGAGGCTGTGGAGGACTCAGACTAAGATAGTGGGCTAGGTGACTTATCTTTTCCCCATAGTAGTCGTAGTTTTGTTCATTTGTTTATTAACATTTGATTTCTGCATTTGATTACTGCTTATATTTGTTGGTCCGGTTTAATTTGGGTATCCTATTTATCTATAGTAGTTAATGCTCCTTTCTTTCCGGTCTTTCCTACCCTGACTTTCTCGCTCTCATTATTCATATTTTTATATTATTTTCGATATGCTTGGCTCTACTGACCTATGTCTTGTTTTCCTTGTTTCTCCTCTCTTGTTCTTCTTTCTTAAGCCGAGGGTCTTTCGGAAACAGCCGCCCTACCTCTCAAGGTGGAGGTTAGGTCTGCGTACACTCTACCCTCCCCAGACCCCACATGGTGGGATTATACTGGGCTTGTTGTTGTTGTTGTAGTTGAAACTTTAAGAACTTCGGAGCTCACTTATTCACGCCAAAATGAAAATCTTTATTTGTAGCTTGCAGTTCAACACATAGTCCTTGTTTTACTTGGTACTGTAGTTGAGCTGAGGATATTCTTTGTTCTCATCCCAAAGAAAAGGTTGGGGAATTCATGGTTACATTCGATGTTTTGTCATCTTTTTTCTTTGTCATTGAGCTTTAAAAACCTATTTTTTGCCATAAGTGATTGCTTGTTATGTGCTTCACAATTGGTTTTCCATTCTCCTGATTTAAGAGTCTTCAACTATGTTTCTTGTCCGCATTTTCCATGCTTGATTTTCTTGAATGTCCACATTAGAGTCGAGCCATCTCTTACTGTGGAATGGCATTTCAAGTTGTTTGCAGGATTTTAAGAAGTGCATAGTGAAACTTAAGTTTAAACAGACTTCCTAGTAGTTCTTACAACCTTTGGTGTCTTTAATATCACCACATTTGCATTTTGAGGTAGAGCTTTAGTTGCGTTAGAAAGGTTGTCAACATTAGTCTTGATGGAAGTTGTATTTATAGAAGAATTTTCAGAGGAGATGAGTTCATAATATATCTACTATAAGCTTAAGACATGTAAACATATATCCAGTTGTGCAATGCACACTTAAGTTATCCTCAAACTTTCCTGTAAGAACTATCTTACAATTCTTCATCCCAGGCAAAGAGAAACTGAAAGCTATCCTTCAATGCTCTTTCTGCAACAAGTAATGCATGGCTTCGGAGAATTTGCTTGGTGTCTAGATTGTTATGCAATTAATTTAGCAGTTAGTTTCAGCTCCAAGGCAGACTGTAATAATAGCTGATAGTAGTGCTTTCCTTGGTGATACATGTACTAACGCGGCATATACAAGGGGAGATGCCATGGTGTATGTTATTTACGGATGACATAGTATTGATTGACAAGACCCGCGATGGAGTTAACGATAAGCTGGAGGTTTGGAGATAGACCCTAGAGTCTAAAGGATTCAAGTTGAGTAGGACGAAAATAGAGTATTTGGAGTGCAAGTTCAGTGACGTAACTCTTGAGGTAGATTTGGAAATGAGGATTGATACTCAAGTACTTGAAGTGCAAGTTCAGTGACGCAACTCCCGAGGCAGATGTGGAAGTGAGGATTGATACTCAAGTTATCTCTAAGAAAGGAAGTTGCAAGTATGTTAGTTCTATAATCCAATGAAATGGGGAGATTGTTGATGATGTTATACATCTTATTAGAGCAGGGTGAATGAAATGGAGGCTCACATTCAGTGTCTTGTGTGATAAGTAGGTGTCACCAGTACTTAAAGGTAAGTTTTATAAAGTGTTTGTTAGACCAATTATGTTGATGGGGTAGAGTGTTGGCCGCTCAAAAACTCACACGTCTATAAGATGAATATAGTAGAAATGAAGATGTTAAGATGGATGTGTGGGCATGCGAAGAGAGATGGGATTAGGAACTACTATATTTGGGAGAAGTTAGGAATGACCTCGGTGGTGTACAAGATGAGAGAAGTGAGGCTGAGATGGTTCAGGCATGTGAAAATGAGATGCATAAATGCCCCAGTGAAGAGGGTGAGGAGGTGTGAGAGGTTTGCTATGGTAGGTATGAGGAGAGGTAGAGGTAGGCCGAAGAAATATTGGAGAGAGGTGATTAGACAGGACATGACACGACACTCTTTAGCTTACCGAGGACATGACCGTAGACAGGAGGATTTGAGTAAAATATTAGTACGTAGTCAAGGGTTGTTTAGTTTCTTTACCAGTATTATTATTATTACTCCACTATCTTATTCTTTGTTTTTATCATTACATGTTGTTTTCTTTACTTCAGTTAGCATATTATTTGTTGTCAATACTGTTCATTTCTCATTATGGCTTCTTCACTACTGTATTTCCTTTCCAGACCTGCTTTGATATGTCTTACTTGAGCCGATGACCCCAAACCTCACTTGTGCTTGTGGGATTACACTGGGTTTGTTGTTGTTGTAGTAATGCTTTCATTTAGGACCTTTACTTGGTGTGATTGATTACTTATGGATGTTTATGATTCGTCTCTCAAAACAAATATATAAACCTGTGCAAGATCTGTATATTCTTTTGCAGGTGACAAGAAAGTTCTCTTTGCAGACAAAGTTTTGAAGTTCACAAGTACAGGGAAGATGAAGCGGCGGATTCTCCTTATAACTGATTTTGCTGTTTACATTGTGGACCCAGACATTGATGCACTTAAAAGGCGGATTTCCCTGGCAGCCGTTGAAAAGCTCTGTTTGAGTGAACTAAGTGATAATTTCTTAGCAATTATTATCCCGACTGAATATGATCTACTGATAGCCAGTACTCGGAAGACAGAAATTGTATCTGTCTTAGTAGACGCTACAAGGAGTCAATCTGACTACGAACTTGAGGTACTACTCTCTAATAGGTAAGTGCAGTTGACTTTGAACTCCCAATTGTTCTTTCATCTGGCTTATCAGTATTTTAAAAAGTTTTCGGCTGAAAACGGATGCATCTGCAGATATTGTTGAAGTAGCTTAGTGTGTATTGTTGAAGAACTGTGTATGGGACAATGATCAAGGGGCCAAGACTCCAAGTCAGAAAGTTTTTGGCTTGATTTCAGGCCATGCATATATATTAGTGAATACTATGTCTTGCTTTCATACTAAGGATTTCAATTGTTGTAGAGAAAAACACTGATATAATCCTTTATGTCAAAATGAAAGCAAATTAATCTCCATGCCTAGCTAGAATAATGAGTTTTCGATGGACAAGACCTATGCAAACTGTGCACAACCAGAAAATCTTAATCAATGGGGACATGTATGTAGATGATAAGATGGTTGAAATTGCTCCTACCAGAAACAGAAAAAGAAAGAGGGTGTTTGGGGCATCTCAATAGATTTTGCTCTTTTATTGTTTATTCCTTTAATGTCCTATCTGCCTCTTTTGCTGCCCCTCTACCTCGCAAGGTTTGCCTGTTTTCTTCTTCCGAGAAGATTTTATTCCTGGGAAAAATATCTTTTTCTTATTGTTTATTCATTTATACCATCTTCGTCTTGCAGATTTGAGTACAATGCAACTTCCGAACTAGTAAAAGAAATTGACTTTGAGGAAACTGAAGGTATGTGTTAGTTTAAGCTTATGACGTTCTCTCTGTATTCTTCCTGTACCCTCAACTTTTACTAGGTTTTGTTTTAATCATTATTTCTTATGCCCTCATTTTTTCGTGATTCTAAAGTTTTGAGAAATCTTTTGAATCCCAGAGGGTGCGAGAACAAGAATTGTACGAAAGTGATTCCACCTTTACAGTGGCAGTCTGACAACATTGACTGCTAGCGTGCCTGCAACCTCCACCTTGCCATTCCCAAGGAGGAATCAGCTTGTATCATTTCATGTATAAAGGTGATTATCTTTCTATTAAGAATTGGACCGATTATATTGACTTTTTCATCACGTTCTTTTGATTGCTCTTGTTTATGCCAGCCTATTCATTTACGTGGCTCATTGCCTTCATGTTAATTTTCAAACTCTTCTTTTATTTCTTTTTGTTTAAGTGCAATTTTCCTGATATTGTTAGCATGAGATGCTTGGTGGCATATATCATAAAAAACTTTGGCATCCACAGGCTTAGGAAGTTTCTGCCCTTTTGCCTTCTCATTGTTTTCCAAAATTGACTTCTACTCCTACTCTATCTGTTAGCTTAGAGTTGATTAATTTTTCTTCTCTAGCATTTAGGGATGTCAATGGAGCGGGGCGGGTACGGGGCGGGTTTAGAGCTATGCAAAGCGAGGCGGATTTAAAGGTATGCGGGTGGGGCGGGTTGAAGTAATTGTTTTTAAAATTAATGCGGGGCGAGGCGGGGCGGGTTGCAGGTTTATGTGGGTTGCGGGTTTAAGGTACTAAATAATAACCTAAAGAAAATTAAATCTTCGTAATTACTAAAAATCAAAGATATAAAGTTTTTATAGTAAACTTTGACTTTAGTTTTAATTTTTTAAAAAATAAAATTAAACTAGACGTGTCCAATGAATTGTTAGTTGTTGAAATGTTAATTAGAAACAGTTAATCAGTGATTAAGAAATAATTGTTGAAATGTTAACTAGAAACAGTTAATTATTGTTGATGTTGATTAGCGAAAAATGGGAAAAAATTATGAATGTTATTTTTCATATTAACCTCAATTAAAAAAGAATAAAAAAACTAAAAAATTTATGTGGGGCGAAGCGGTTTAAAATTTTTGCGGGTTGAGCTCAACCCACCCCGCACCCGCCCCATTGCCATCCCTAATAGTATTCAAGCTGTAGAGGTCATTGACACCTATTGTAATGTCGCTACTATCTCTTTCTCTATGCAAGGAAACCTCCAAAAGTTTCACATTGGAAACTTCCGAAGTCCACTCCTCACGAACTATAGAGGACACCCACCTCGCTAAGTAGACAGCCTTATCCGTACCTTTAGCTGTATAGGTGAGTAAACAGTGAGAAGTTGAAGCAATAGCAGTGGATATCAGATGCTTGGGACACTTCCGTTGTATCCCTGCAACCTGCAACCTGCAACTTCTGGGGCTTGATATCCTGTATTCCGGTTGACTGCCTTTTTCCTAGAGGGAATAAGTTGAACATAAACAATAGGACGACTTAGTGTCAAGTTGAGTGAGACAATCAATCCCTTGTAGATAAAAATGTTTGCGGAATTTATCTTTTCATGGACAAGTTTTCGCCAGACTGTCCACGGACGTGGGGAATGTCTCCAGCTATAGCAGTTGCAATACTTAACTCTTCTTTGCCTGAAGTTGATTAGTTTTTCACAACAGACCTCATAACACCAAAATACTGGAGCACTTGAGTGAACACTGAAGATGATGCATCTTAAGGTGCTATTCTCCCTCTTAATAATGCAATCGCAAGTGACATTACTGCTAAAATCAGCCAGCCCGCATATGGAGATACTGAAAGTTAAAAAGGCCTGCATGAAGCACATACTGCTAGAATTGATGTGGCACTAAACTTTAGTATAAGCTTAATGGATTGCAAAAGCAACTTTTAGTAGAGGTTACCTACATTACAACTTCAACGACGAGCTCCCTTGGTTGAAGAAATCACAGACCATGAACGACGACCCTCCTTTTCACCTTCTTTGAATAGCATAATAATCAGCAGTACGATCAATCGCATCAAATGCTAGAACACACCATCCAAAGTTCTGCATTAAACAATCGATTCCTCTTTTTTGTCTTGCCCCTTTTCATTCTATGACAATAGCTTCAAGATCCCTGGCTAGGTCCATACCATTCGAACATTTTTAATTTTTACGGCACAAGTTTTTTGAGCTTAATATTGGACCTGTAAATTAAAATGGTGAACAATAATAACGGTGGAAATGATTTTTCTTTTTCTTGAAAAAAAAGAATATATCATAAAGGAAAAATTAGTTAAATCACAATTTTTTATGTTAACAATAATGAAGTTAAAAAATTATTAATAAGAATAAGATAAGAGAAACGAGCATAAACACAAAGGTAAAAAGTCAAACTTGAGGGGAGGTTTATGTATTATCCCTTCTTTTTTTTTTTTTGCTTATAATGACTTTATTTTTCTATTATGGATGTTATTTTCCAAGTGGGCCCCACTTAAAAGAGGGCAAGTTGCCCACTTGGTTTTTACTCATTTTATGGCTATAAATATAGCCTCTTTCTTGTGCAATGATAGAAAAAAAAACACTGAGATACGTACGTTTCTCTCATCTTACTCTCCTCTCTTTCTCTTATTTTCTCCTTCTTAAATTGCTAAGTTAGTTTATTTTATAACATGTTATCAGCACGAGGCTCCATCACTTTGAGCTATTTTTAGAAGGTAACAAAAAGGGTAATAATTTTATTTTCTTAAAATGCCTAATATTTTTAAACTTGAATTTGTTGCTCTTGACATATCTGGAAAATGTTACTCATCATGGGCACTAGATGTCGAAATACATCTAGAATCGATGGGTCTAACAGACACCATCAAAGATGACAATACGACATCTAGTTAAGACCGTGCCAAAGTCATGATATTTCTCCGCCACCATCTTGACGAGGGATTAAAATTACAGTACCTTACATTAAAGGACCTCCTTAAATTGTTGAAGAATTTAAAAGAAAGATATGACCTCCTGAAGTTGGTCATCCTTCCACAGACACGTCATGATTGGCTAAATTTGAGATTAATGGATTTTAAAAATATAACTGAATATAATTCTGTTTTGTTTAAAATTATAGCTCAATTAAATTTATGCAGAGAAGAAATCACTGAGCAAGATAAACTTGAAAAAACATACTCCACATTTCCACCTGTAAATATGCTCCTGCAATAGCAATATCGCGAAAAGGGTTTTAAAAAATATTCTAAATTACTTTTTCACCTTCTGATTGCTGAACGCCACAACGAACTGCTAATGAAAAATCATGATAGTCGGCCCGTTGATTCTTTGTCACTCCTTGAAGTGAATCAGACAAATTATAACCAACGAGAAAGAGGTCATGGCCCCAGTCGTGGCCGTGGTCGTGGTCAAAGAAGAAATTATAATCATGATGCTCGACTGACACCGAGAAATGATCAGCAGTACAAAAAGAAGAGTGAAAAGCCAGAAGCTTTACCAAAAAAAATTCAGAAAGTATATGTCATAGATGTGGAGGTATGGGGCACTGGTCACGGACATGCCGGTCATCAAAATGCCCGGTTAAGCTATATCAGACATCCTTGAAGAGAGTAGAAAATAATTCAAAAACAAGTTTTATCTCTAAAGATAATATTGAGCTTATGCATTGGATGTAGTTGATTTCTTTAACTTACCAGAAGACAATATGAATATTGATAAGCCTAATAATATTTAAATAATTTTCTTTTTATTTGAGTGTACTAAATGATATATTTAGTCCATGTAAATAAAAAAATTGTGTAATGAGCCACGTATTAATTATAATGTTTATTTTATTTCTTTTTGAAGAAAAATATGGATATGCCTCAAATTTTATTTGGATCAATAAACAATTATGAGGATATTTGTGTAATTGTTAGTGGAACGACTCATGTCATTTTAAAGACGAGAAATATTTTTTCTACTTGCTTAGAAGAAAAGTAAATGTTACTACAATTTCGGATAATTCAAAAATTATTGAAGGCTCCGAAAGAGCTATTATATTTCTGCCTAAGGGGACAAAAATTGTTATAGAGGATGCACTATTCTCTTCTAAATCTCTAAGAAACTTGTTAAGTTTGAAAGATATCCGCAGAAATGAATATCATGTTGAGACACTAAATGAAATAAATACTGAATACCTTGGTATAATCAAGAGTGTCTCAGGTTAGAAATATATTTTGAAAAAATTACCAACTTTGACGTTAGGCCTATATTATGCAAAAATTAGTGCAATTGAAGCACATTTGATCATAAAGTAGAAATTTACTAATCTAAATACATTTGTGCTATGACATGATCGAATAGGTCATCCCGGATCAATAATGACGAGACGAATTTTTGAAATTTCAATTGGACATCCGTTAAAGAACCAGAAAATTCTTATGAATGATGAATTTTCATGTGCTCCTTGTTATCAAGGCAAATTAATTGTCAGACCATCGACCCTGAAGGTTGGCATAGAATATCCTATCTTTTTAGAGCGTATACATGGAGATATATATGGACGTATTCATCCACCTAGTGGATTGTTTTTGATATTTTATGGTCCTAATAGATACATCGTCTAGATGGTCTCAATGTGCTTTTTATCATCTCACAACCTGGCGTTTGCAAAGTTGTTAGCACAAATAATAAGATTAAGGGCGCAATTCTCAGATTCTCCAATTAAGTCCATTCGCCTTGATAATACTGGAGAATTTACATCCCAAGCTTTTGATGATTATTGCTTATCAATTGGGATAAAAATTGAACATCTTGTTGCTCATGTTCATACTCAAAATGGCCTTGCAGAGTCATTTATTAAGCGCCTACAATTGATAGCCAAGCCTCTACTAATGAAAATAAAATTGTCAATTACTGTTTGGGGTCATGTTATCTTACATGCAGCAGCACTTGTACGTCTCAGACCGACACATTATAATAAATATTCTCCGTCACAATTAGTATTTAGTCATGAGCCAAATATAGCCCATCTATGAATTTTTGATTGTGCGGTATACGTGCCTGTAGCACCACCACAACGTACAAAGATGGACCTTCAACAAAGGTTCGGCATATATGTTGAGTTTGATTTACCCTCCATAATTCGCTACTTTGAACCGTTGATAGGAGATTTATTCACTGCTCGATTTGCAGATTATCGGTTTGATGAAACAATTTTCCCGCCATTAGAGGGAGAGAAAAAGGAACCCGCAAGAGAAATTGACTGAAAAGTTTCATCACTATCTCATTTTGATCTAGTTACTCGTACATGTGAGCAGGAGGTCCAGAAGATCATTCACTTACATAAAATAGCAAATCAAATGCCAGATGCATTTACTGATTTGAAACAGATAACTAAGTCACATATCCCTGCAGTGAATGTGCCTATCTGGATTGATGTCCCAAAAGGACCATCTACTAGTATCATAGCTTCTAAATCTTAAACACGCCTGAAGCGTGGTAGACCATTGAGTTCAAAGGATAAAAATCCTAGAAAGAGAAGCGTGACGAATAATAAAGATGATACTACACAAGAACCTCCTGAAGAAGGTCAAGATTTTAGTAATCCTGATATTCTTGAAGAAATCAGTGAACCCGAGATTCAAGTGAATGAAGAACTTTCAATAAGTTCTACCGATAATGAGATAAATTTAGATCGATCGAAAATTACAGTGGATAATGTTTTTGCGTATATTGTTGCAATTAACCTCATGCAAGATAGTGAAAGTCTTGAGCCTAAATCCGTCGAAGAATGTCAACATAGATGTGATTGGCCAGAATAACAAAAAGTAATTCAATTAGAATTAGACTCACTTGCTAAACGCGAGGTTTTTGGACCTGTAGTCCAAGCCCTGAAAGTGTAAAACCAGTTGGATATAAATGGATTTTTGTTCGAAAACAAAATAAGAGAAATGAAATTGTAAGATACAAGACACGCCTTGTTGCACAAGGATTCTCTCAAAGACCCGGGGTCAACTATGAAGAAACATATACACCGATCATGGATGAAATAACTTTTCGATATCTCAACAGTTTAGCTGTACATAAAAATCTTGAAATACATCTAATGGATGTAGTTACAACTTACCTTTACGGTTCACTTGATAATGAAATTTACATGAAAATCTCAAAAGGATTAAAATTGCCTGAAGCATGTAATAATTCTCGGGAGATGTACTCAATGAAATTACAAAAATCATTATATGGTCTGAAACAGTCAGGGCGTATGTGATATAATCGCTTTAGTGAGTACTTAATGAATGAATGTTATATAAATGATGTCCTTTGTCCATGTGTTTTTATTAAGAAAACGGAATCAGAGTTTGTTATACTCGCCGTTTATGTTGATGACATAAATCTCATTGGAACCCCTGAAGAGATCTTAAAGACGATTGAATATCTAAAGAAAGAATTTGAGATGAAAGACATTGGAAAGATAAAACTTTGTCTAGGTCTGCAAATTGAACATTTAGCAGATGGGATCTTTGTCCACCAATCTGCCTACACTGAGAAAATCTTAAAATGATTTTACATGGACAAAGCACATCCATTAAGTATTCCAATGATTGTTCGATCACTTAAATTGGAAAAATATCCATTTCGACCTCTAGAAGAGGATAAAGAATTTCTTGGTCCTAAAGTACCATATCTCAGTGCAATTGGTGCACTTATGTATCTTGCTAACGCAACCAGGCCTGATATAATATTTTCTGTTAATTTGCTGGCAAGGTATAGTTCATCCACAACGCGAAGGCATTGGAATGGTATCAAACATATCTTGCGATACCTAAAAGGTACCATTGATATGAGTTTGTTTTATACTAACAAATATTGTGCAGACCTTATTGGTTATGCAGATGCAGGTTATTTATCAGACCCATATAAAGCTCGATTTCAGACAGGCTATCTATTTACACACGGAGGAACTACGATATCATGGCGATCTACAAAGTAGTCTATTGTTGCTACTTCTTCAAATCATGCTGAAATAATAGCAATTTATGAAGCAAGTAGAGAATGTGTGTGGTTGAGATCGATGATACAGTTCATTAAAGAAAGATGCAGCCTAGAAAATGATGTCAAAGTACCCATAATTATATTCGAAGACAATGTCACGTGCATAGCTCAATTGAAAGGTGACTTCATAAAAGGAGACAGAACGAAACATATTTCATCAAAATTATTCTTTACACATGATCTCCAAAAGAATGATGATATTGATGTACAACAAGTTCGTTCAAGTGATAATCTTGCAGATTTATTCACAAAGGCATTACCAATATTAACTTTTGAGAAACTAAGGTATAAGATGGGAATATGTCGTCTTCAAAATATCAAATGAAGCTTTCATCAGGGGGCGTAAAATACGTGTTGCACTCTTTTTTCCTTAATCAAGGTTTTGTCCCACTGGATTTTCCTGGTAAGGTTTTTAATGAGGAAACACTCAAGACGTATTATCAGATGTATGTACTCTTTTTCCTTCACTAAGTTTTTTCCCACTGGATTTTTTCTAGTAAGGTTTTAACGAGGCACAACATCTATGGATATTGAAAATAACTATATATATATATATATATATATATATATATATATATTCTTTCACTAGAATTTTTCTTTTATATAGACATCCAATGGGGAGTTTTATATTATGGATGTTATTTTCCAAGTTGGCCCCACTTAAAAGTGGGCAAGTTGCCCACTTGGTTTTTACTCATTTTATGGCTATAAATATAGCCTCTTTCTTGTGCATTGATAGAAAAAAAAAACACAGATACATACGTTTCTCTCATCTTCTTCTCTTCTCTCTTTATCTTATTTTCTCCTTCTTAAATTGTTAAGTTAGTTTATTTTATAACATTTATAGATAAATTAGCGAATAGGTTGAGTGGCACTGTTGATACAAAATAAATATACGCAATTTCAGTGAGGAATTTGCTGAAGTTGAATGTCCATTTTAAGTTATTCACTCATACTTACAAACTAGGTGGAAACATAGACTTGATATAACTGAGTCCTCTTGAAGGAATTCAAAATCTTTATAGACATAGTCAAATTAATATTTTTCTACCGTGGGATGGATGGGCTATCTCTAAGCAAGTACTCGGACAACTTTTTAACTAGCTGTTTTATACACCAAACTGAGTATATCCAAAGTTATTTTACTACAAACCGGGATATCAGAACATGGGTCTCTCTCTAACTGCAAGTTTGAATAAGCATTATCAAAACAAAGTATAACAAATTTACAATAGCAGTATTGCTGTGGTTTATAATAGCATCACAACTCCTGGCATTAGTAAGATGGATTGTTTAGCAAATATGGGATTGCCTTGTTTGTGTCATTGTCATTCATTAGCAAGGCATCTGCAGCACTATTTGATGAGAATCCCATTTCTTTCAAGCGAGTATAACCGTCAGCAAATTCTTTGACCTGAAAAAAGTTTATGAACATCATCTTTCCTCATTCGAAAATGGCAATAATGTTTGAAAAAATTGCATAGGTGAATTGTTCTATTTACTAGACAGAGGCACTGTCTTAATGCTATAACACAAATAATAAGTAACAATGTTTGTTACAGCTCCTTCCATCCCAAATAAACTAGATAATGTACTTTTCGAGTATCAAAGTTAAATATAGCTTCAATAAAATAATTTCTACTGAAAGGCTGCAACTTGACTTATTGTTCTTCTTATATAATTTCAATATGTTAGGACAGAATGAGATGAATAGAAATCATCATTCATGATGTAGGAGGGATTTCTTTAGATCAGCTAATTGACGAAGCTCATAGTCCCTCTTAATAGTAGTCCAAAAGCATAGCTCAAAAATAATTGATTACTACAACCCAAACTGAATAACATGCAAAGAATTAAAATACAAGAATCAAGTAACATGAAAAAGAATACCTTGGTTGGATTGTCTCCATAATTTGCAACTGCAAGAGGCACAGCCTCTCTGTTGAGACCCAATGCAATGTATTTGTTCATAACAGGATCTCCAGAGGATGCCTACATTCAAATTAAATAAAACAATAAGCAAATCTCTGCCAAATCAGCATTTGCAAAGAAACTGAAATCACATCAGTTTCTTTATGGCATAACACACTATAATCTGATACCTAGAGGGGAAGTATCAGCAAAAGCAAGTTTCAAAAGAAGCACAAGATGTACCCTTTGACAACAGGCTATTGGCCACGAAAACATATCATTCATGTGTCCTGATCAGCATATCCTAAGCACGTCAAAGGATGGACACATTTTGAAGTACCCTTTTTTTTATTATTCAAAAGCAGTATTAGGATTTGAAAACTTCTAAGGGAGGAATGAGATTGAACATTCTCCCCATGCACGGGTCATAGAAAGGAAGGCGCGAAACTTGAAGTAAGACATGCATTATCTGATCTTCTCTACCTCTATTGAGAGGAGTATAAAATGACCCTATAGGGTATAAAATGATGTTAAATAGATATACTACCTCAATGTTTTGAGCTACTTTAACAGTAAGGTGTTAGCACCTCCATCTGTTTGCTAAACACAAAGTACAAACAGCTCCACTTCATTCAACCATTAAGATGGAAACGAAGAGACCATGTACAAGTGGGATATTCAATTACGACCCAACTATATACTCTTTCTCAGAAGCAGCAAATTAGAGGTCACACGTATACAGGTTCACATGAAAATGCACCTGTTTAACTTAAACTAATAGTAAGATTAACACAATCATCAAATGGAACACTCACCATAGAAGCTTGGTCTGACCTTCTGGATGGAAGATTGTCCAGACCTAGCCTGCTCCAGTTTTGGGTTTCCTTTTCTGCTTCAACTAAAATCTTCTTCTCAAGGTCAAAATCAAAGTGAATTGTGCATCGAGGAATGTCTCCTACTTGTGGGACCAATGGAGGCTATAAGAACCAAAATTGGAAAAAACTATGTAATGTCAGGTCCAAATATGTTCTTTAAATTCTGCATTAATCTAACAATCGAGATCACAAATTACTAATTGCAAGGAAAATACTTTTGCACACTAAAATCAATATGTGCATGACGCGTGTCTTCTACATAATGAAATACTGAAAAGGTCGATCTGTGAGAATAATATACAAGGGAATCGATCACATGTTTCATACCGGAGGCGTAATCCGATATTCTGGTTTTATAGCAACTCTGATGCCGATTCCGGCTGCAAAATTATACATCAACAAGTCAATAATAACATCCCCAGTATGATTAGCCATCGAAACAGAACTTGGCTCTCAAGTACACATATTTTATTTACATATACTTATAGTGAGTGACCCATGTCATCAAAGAGGGAAAAAGACATACAAGTGGACGATGGTGAAGAGGTGGGATGAAAACGCCCGGGGAGGTTTACGACGGAGTGTTGGCCGACCCGAGGGTAAAGGCTGGAAGGTTGACCGTACATCGGATGATGATGGCTGGGAGGAGGAGGAGCAGTGGTTGCCGACCGGCCGTAAGGCGGTTCCGTTCTTTTCCTGAGATCATATGCCATTAAAGACCCAAACAAGAAATTTGGGAAACTGAATTTGAGAGCAGCTTCTTTGAATTACAAGGGGGGACTCCGTCCATTACTTAACACTACTTTTGGAAGGTGGTTTTCAATAGTTTCATAATGAACGGAGTTGTATGATATGATACTATATGTATCGTATAATATTATGTTTGGATATATTGTATGATTTGGTATTGTTTAATAATAATTTTTTTGTTTGATTTGACTGTACGATAGTGTAACGTAACTGATAAATTTATGAAAATGCCCTTAATTATTATACGAAAATTCCTAAAAGCTTCAAAAATTATTGCGGAGGAGAATAAGTAATACATCGGTGAAACCAGTAAATATATTAGGATAACGTTTAATAAAGTATAAATGGTAAATTAGAATTATTTAAAATTAAGGATATAATTGGGGGAAAAAATAGTAAACAATGGGATACCACCAAATTGATGGTTTTAAAAAGCGAGGGTTTTCATGATTATAAAATCATGAAACCAAACCATATCATATCATGTAATTAAAGAAATAATCAAAACAAACGTGGTTTTCTTACTAATCATATTATACCATACCACGGAACACCATCATCCAAACCTGCTGTAAATAGCACGCATGCAATGTTGAGGAAAAATACCTTGACTTTAGATCATAAACCTAAATAACAAAAACTTCAAACATAATTAGTTTCTGTTTGCCTAATTACCTTTTATAGTTATGTCAATTTTTGTTTGTATATCATACAAATTGAATTTTTAAAGAGATTTTATATATAAATATAAATTTGTTTTAGTGATTTGTATATAAGCCCCTAAATTCATTTTGTATACAAATACAAATCTTTAGATATTTAAATATGAGCCTTGAAATATAAAAATACAAAATAAAATACGAATTTGCTTTAGAGTTTTATATATAAGCCCTTAAATTCGCTTTCAAATTTGTATATATGCCCTCAAATTTGTACAATAACAAATTTTATTAAATTGTAGCCGTGATTCGTAATTATGTGAAATTATAGCTATATTAAATAATAAATTAGTAATGTTTATCGATTCGTGTAATTTTTTCAAAATTTATTATCAGTTACATGCGTATCCAATAAGTAGCAATGTTAATTAATATCTAAGTTGTATCCCTCAAATAATCGAATATCTGAACATGTATATATATCTGCCATTAAATTTCAGATACACGATTTGTAACAATACAGTGATATTCGTCATTGTTAAAAGTTCAAAATTATTGGAGAAAAATTTCAGAGAATAAGAAGAGTAAAGTTTGTTGATTCTCTAAGAAAATTGAAAGGATTTTGAATGTTTTAACATTTTTAGGAGTTATGATACCGTGAAATACTCCAAAGTTGATGCATGCGTGATTTACTCCCTAAATCATACCTTTCAGTTACATTTTTTATTTAAATATTTAATTATAGGTATATGACTAATCTATATGTGTCATATACATGTATCCAAAGTCGTAGAATTAAGGGAAAAAAAAACTTTGGTGAATCGTCAAATTTTTAATTGCGATTGTTTTGATTTATTTTAGGAGTTGTGATATGCAATATCCTCAAAGTTGTTAAGCGATTTTATTCTTAATTAATGGCTTTCAATTATAATCCCTTAATTACACACTAAATGATATATATTTGCTTAATATGTATTTCGGATATATGTATTAAGCCGCGATAGATATATGTATTCGAGGTTCAATTTATGATAAGATTCGTAATAATGAAAAATGAAGCGAAGGAAGGTAATTAAAAACTAAATTAGTGGAATTTCTCTTGTTTACCCTATATTTATTACATATGTATATTTTTTATTATTTTTGCGTATTATATAAATTTCAAATACATCTCTGCTTCAGTTACATCTGTTGGATTATAGAACTTCAAAAAAATCAAAGTTATGTTCCTTTCATCTATAAGACGGGGAAATTATATTAAAATTAAATAGAAAAAGAGTATTTGAATGTTGAAACTGTATTTAAACGTAATTTCAGAAGAAAATTGAGCTGTGTGAGTGAAAAAAAATATCATTTCAATATATATATATATATAATAAGATAATTCAATGATAAATGATTACAATGTTAAGGGATGTTTCAATGTCTCAATATTTCAGAAAAATGACAGTCTGATAGTTTATATCTTATTCCCCCCCCCCCCAATTTTTTCTTTTTTTTCTTTCTTTTTTATTTTTTAATTTTATTTTACCTTGTTCATCTCTTCTTCTTTACTTATGTTCTTAACAACTTCATCTTGAACCTCACCCCGGATATAAATCTGGCCATACATTCGTCCTTTGTTTATGCGGACTTTCAAGGCCTCAGATCCTAAGAATTTTTAGGTTAATCCATAGTTATTGTTAAGATATAAAGAAGCTAACTATATACTAGGAGTAAAGCAATTGTTTCAAGAGCATGTATTCCTTTTTGAAAATTATAGAAATCGATTTCTATATTTATTAAGGTAATAGTCCTTTTCTATAACTTCTAAGTATGATTGTTTTAAATACTCTTCATCCTTTTCATGTATGTTTTGTAATGTACAGCTACTTTTAGTGCTGCAGTCTGTACAACAAATGACTGTATCTTCTTTAGGAATTGCCGTTAATTGAGACCTCCCTTTTGAAGGTTTGTTTATAATTTGTACTGGGGTATATGTTGTATTTCTAAATAATATTATTTCATCTCTAGAAAACAAACAGCTTCCATTATTTTGTATAAGGAAGTGCAATCCTATTACCAGATCTGTTTTGATATCTAGGTCTTTTGTTAGAATTTATTATATGTAGGTTTGTAGAATTTATTACATGTATTGATAAAACTTATTTGGGATTTTTCTATGTAATGATTATAAAAATTATAAGTTCCATCCATTTGTAGTGTTGATATAGGTTCTTTAAATGTTTTTAGTATTTTTGCTGGCAGTATCCTTTTATTTATAAGACAACTTGTACATCCTGTATCTACTAATGCTAGAGTTTCTACTTCTATATCTTTAATTTTAATTTTAGCTAAAACTTTTACTGTTCCAAATTGTTTGTCTTCGTTACATATAAACCTAGTATTGTTTTCTTCTATATTCATGAGTTCAGATTCTATATTGTCTAGGTGTATTGTTCCTTGTGCAGTGTCTTCTATATCTACCTTTTGTTTTCCTCTTTCAAGGTAAACTAATCTTTGTTCGAATTTATTTAATCTGGTTTCTAGAGTTAGTAGCCTTAAATTAGTAATCGAGTCTTTTATTGGTAAGCTTTTTTGTTGTTTTTCTATTTTTACTTCTAATTTGGCTTCTATGTAAGTTTTGCATGCTTCCATGTAACAGTTTTGGCACTTGGCCCTATTTGTTCTACTTAGGTACCACTTACAGATACTACATTGGTTACTATCTATTCTCTTATGTCTTTCAAAATTATGACTACATTCTTTTTCTATATTCATCATGATACTTAATTGTAAGTCTTCTAAATTTAATATTTCTCTTTCTAGTCCTAGTTCATTTATGAGATTTTCTTCTTCAGAGTCTGAAGATTCAAACTGAGTTTTTTCTGCTACCTCAATACTTACTATAGAGTATATGTTCTCAGTATCGGACATATATTTATCTACATTTAATAGTGTTTCTTGTAGTTCTTCCACTAATTGAGAGTTTCTTGTCTTACTATTATTTCTTTTAGGACATATATTAGCTAGATGTTCTATACTACCACATGTATAACATTCTAATTTGTTTTTATAATTTTTATCATTCTTGTATTTTCTAACATGCCTTTCTCTATTTAAATAAAGCTTTCTAGCCGAAGATCTTTTTAGGTAGTATTTTTTACGTTTGTTTGACTGGTTGTTATAATAAGGTCATTTTTTGTATTTTCTTTGCTTGTGTGGTTTTTTATCATAACTCTGAATTGTGTATATTACAGATTTACAGAAATTCATTTCATTCTGTTTGAGTTGCTTCTGGATTTGTATGTTAGTACACTTTTCTTGTTGTATTTCCATTACATGTTGTATTTTTTTGTCCTATTGACCATAAAGCAGTAGAATTTTATTCTACCCCTGCTCTTTTGTACCATCTTTCTTCTATTTCTCTTCCTAAAGCTCCTGGTAATTTATGAAATAATTTTTTACCTAGTTCATCGTCAAAGGTATTACCACTAACTGTGCAATAATAAAAATAATCTTTAAGAAAGTCTTTAATATGCATTCAATTTGTAATGCTTAATTGTTCTAATTTTATTACTGCATTACTTTGTAATGCTAATAGTCCACTATTTGAATCTTCTCCTGTTAGTAATACATGTATTTTATTGGCAAAGTTATATGGGTTTGGTCCTAACTCTATTAAACTTTGAAATTCCTAAGGATAAGTTTGTTTATAGGCTTCCCATACAGCTTTACATGATTCTCCTAAAAATATTTCTAAGTACCTATATATTGTTTCTGCATCTATTTCTTGATAGTTTTTTTTATAAAATTTGCTACGACTATTCCTTTCCAGACATCTATAACTATATTCCACATTTGTGGATCATGAGCAGCTATGTTGAGTATTTTTTTTATTTCCTCCTTCTTATAGTTTAATGGGTTCTTCTAACGGCATACTTCTTCCAGCCGGTTTAATATTTTCTTTTATTTTTGTATCTGACATATGCCATGCTTTTCTTGGTAAATTGCCTATACTATGTACTACATTGGGTGCTGCACTAGTTCGTTGGAAAGGACTAGCATTATGAGCGCTTGTTGCTTCATTCATTAATTCTTTGTAGCTTATTAGAGATTCTATATCACTAAACGATTCCAAGTTTTCTATATTAGGAGTTTCTTTTTTCATATATCCTATGTATTCTATCCGATATGCTATGTTATCATCTCTTTCTGGACATAGTCTAAAATGTTCTACGATTTTCATGATATCCATTTGATTTTTTTTACCATCTTTGCATTTAAACACACTATACTTATTTTCTTTGTATATTCTTTTTGCTATTTCAATAACTTTGTCTACTTCACATTCTTCTTGGATTAGTTCTATGTTCATTAATGTTTTTTGTTCTGTTGCTACTGTACTATCAGTGTCTATATCATCTATTTGATTTTGGCTTGTATAACTATAATCTGTAAACCGTATAGAAGTCTCGCCTTTTGAACTGGTATACATTAGGTGATTTTATGGTATAAATACTTTAGGTTTACTTAACTTGTCTAGATTCCATTCTAGCCCCGCGTATTCTTCTGGATTAATTTTAATGGGTTCTATTAGTTTTATCCCTTTATTACCCATTACTTCCACAACATCATTAACTTGAAGTCTGAATTTGGTATTACTACTCAAGGTCATTTTACCTATAAAACCTATACACATTAACATATTATTTTCATGATTCATTTCTTCGTATCCTTTAGTTTGTATTCCTATTTTAATGTGTTTACCGAATTCTTTGAGTTTTATTAAAAAGTCTGGACTAATATAAAATATTCCTCCATTATTAGTCACGTCTACTTCAGTTAGTCCAATTATGGATTTCTTTAAATCTGACCACCTATCATCATATACTACTACTAATACTTTAGAACCTAAATTTTTTCTAGTTAGTCCTTTTATCCCTATGACTATTAGTTCCATATGTATTAGCATTATGGAAGGGGACTTTATAATTTTTAAGAAATTCGAAGTTACTAAATTTAATACTGAAAATTTCTCTCCTATAACAGATATTTGTTCTTCTCTGTAATGTCTATATAACTGATTATTTTGAGAAAAATATGAAACTTTTTATAAAGTCTTGGGATTTAGTAATTTTAATTGATTTTGTTGGAATATTTGTAAGTCTCTGTCTACATCTACTATTTCATTAAGTTCTTGATTTTGTTCTTCACTAAGGTGTCTTCGGCGGGATAAAATCCTAGATATAAGATTATTTTCTATCATGTTGTCTGAAAAACTTATCCTTTGGTTGTTTTCGTCGCCTATCCGTCTTGATTTATGTGAAAAAAGATCTATGGTTTAGGTTTTTTGATTATGTGTTGTCTTTCTCTTTCTTTTTGTGGAGTTATTTCTATTCTCTTTAATTGATCAATTAATTCGTCTATTTCGGTGTTCTTTGGAGCCTGAATTTCTGATTGTTTTTCTTTAATTAGCTTATCTATTTTGATATTTATTTCTATTAACAAAACTATTATTGTATTATTTTATTTTAGTATGATTTTATCACTTATGCTAGTTGGAATATGTGCTGAATATCCTACTAGATCTTGGTGATATTTGATTACTACTTCTAATGCCTTTTTATAATTTATGTCTTCTTCACTCATGAAAGAGAAATTTGCTCTAGTCTTTGAATTATTATTGCTAAATTTCTAATCTCTGTATCTATATGTTCTATTTGCTCGGTAATCTTGGTCACTACTTGAGTATTTCTTACTTCTAATTCCTTAGATTTTTCAATAATAGTTTTTACTAATCTTTCTATTTCTGTTTTTGTAGGTATTTTTTCAACGTTGAATTTTGTATTTAAAAATTGAATCTTTCGATCTACTTCTAGTTGTTGAGATTTGAGGAAATTAAAGTTCTGTTCTAATCTAGTTAGTATCTTAGCTTGTTTGTTTATTATTGTTTCTATGATTTCTAGGGTTCTTATTACTCCTTTGTATTTTAGTTGGGTAGTTTCACTAAGGTTTATAATTAAGTCCATCAATGTGTTATGATGTTTATCTTCAGAGTGTAATATATGATCTCCTTGTGCGAAATTACACCTAATAGTATTTGTCTTGTGTAAAGCTCTGTATTTCTTTTCAGGATGTATTCATAAATTTAAGTATTCGAGGTGTTTTAACGAATCTATTTTGTTTATCCTAATGAATTAACTTTCCAGAGTACTTCGTATAATTCTACTCTATAGGTACTAAATCTAATATCGTTTTGTACCTCAGAAATTTCTCTAAGTAGCTCTGCTCTCAATTCAGTTTGTTCTTTGTATAGAGCTTCTGTTGTATAAGGTTGTATTTGAAATACTGATTTCTCTAACTGTTCTTGTAACCAAGCAAGGTTCTTTTTAAGTTCTGCTCTAAACTTTCGTTCTTGGTGTATCCAATTCTGTCTTAATTTAATTCATTTTACGTATTCTAATGGCATGAATATTTATCCTAACGGAATAGAGATAAGTATTTCTTTATAACGTCTTATCCGGATGTTAGAATAGCTTATTTGTATTTCTAAGGCTTCTAATTGTCTTTGTAAATATATAGTATGTTTATCTGGATGTTATAACTTGTATTGGTTTATAATTGTCTTTAACTCAGTTTCTGACTTTGTTACTTCTGAATTATGACGTAGTTCGTCGATAAACCACTTATGTACCTTTTTATATCTTTGAAATACCGATTGATTTTGCATGGACAGTTTTATCCAAGTTGGTAGGCCTGATCACTTATGCGCATATTACACCATCTAATTCTATTATTGCTATATCTTATATCAGTTTTCTGACTTTGGATTTTCCACTTCAAGACACTTATAAGGTCTCCTCTAACTAATCTTTCCTTTTTAAACCAATAATTTGTATTATCTATGCTATCTATAGTTTCTACTATTTTTAGATAGTCTTCTAAAGCCTTTTTTAATTGTTCGACTTTCTGTTTAATCTTGTATTCACGATATAATAACCAATATCTAGATCTTATATTGCGATATGGTGGATGTCTTTTCATAAATGATAGTTTGCTCTAGCTTTAAGCTGTGTCACAAATTTATATTCTACTCTAGATATTATGTCTATTAACTCGTCTAGTCTAAGGTTATCTTCCTTGGTCTTATTCAATCATTTGTATTCCCAATATAAACTTTTTAGCTTTCTTTTTGTTTCTTTAAAGACTTGAATATTCTTTAGAGGTCGCCGCATTTAAAGGTCTACAGAAACTTCTCGCTCTGATACCAAATCTCAACAACTAGAAGTAGATCGAAAGATTCAATTTTTAAATATAAAATTCAACCTTGAAAACATACCTACAAAAACAGAAATAGAAAGGTTAGTAAAAATTATTATTGAAAAACCTAAGGAATTAGAAGTAAGAAATACTCAAGTAGTGACCAAGATTACTGAGCAAATTGAACATATAGATACATAGATTAGAAATTTAGCAATAATAATTCAAAGACTAGAACAAATTTCTCTTTCATGAGTGAAGAAGACATAAATTATAAGAAATGGAGGAAAATGTTTGTCAATTTTCTTATGTTTGGAAAATATTTTTCCTAGAAAACAAACTCCTTAAAAATGAGAACAATGACTTTCTTAATGAAGGTAGGAAAAACAAGTTGCGCAAGTGTCGTTTCAAGTTTATTGTCTTCTCCCCACCCACCAAACCCTCACCCATTGACCATTTTACCCCTACCATCCTGAGCACCCACTCTCCATCTCTCCCTGCCTCCATAACATTTTTCTAGATAGCATATAAATGCTCTTACGATAATATGTTCTTACTTAATTACTAAACACTAGAAAAGAAGTAGAAGATTCATTTATTTTTTTCAAGAAAACATTTTTTAGGAAATAATTTTTCGTGGAAAACATTTTCCTTCGTATCAATCCCAAAAATTTTACTATTATCTTTTTGATTATTCTCAAACTATTTTCCTAAAAAATATAAAGTATTTAAAAACCTCCAAGCGTAAATATGAAAAAAATTCTAATATCCTCTTAAACTTTGAACAATTCACTTATTTTGAACTATAAACTATAAAACTAGGAGTATATAATAATCTTGGGACCTCAAAATTTTCGGAACCTCTTTATTAGTCTTATAAGCTGGCACTGTTTTTATATATTCATGAAATTGATTAGGTTTAAAGCAATACATACTCAGGAAGTAGTAGAGAAGACTTTTTATTTTTCTTGAAAGATTAGGGATTGATAGATATTCACGGATTAATTATAATGAAGGAAAATTTCTTTATTTATGAGGTAAACTGACTTGCTTTTAAAATAAAATTTCTAATTTTTCTCCAAAAAAATCCACATAATAAACATTTTACTATAATCTAACTATGTTTATAACAGAATTGTATTTAACGTAACTTGAGATGGAAAAGTATTGAGCTTTTTGGACTGAAAAAGGTTTTTGTAGTTTATTATAAGGCGACGAGTTAGGAAATTGCTTAGACTTAACACAATACATAACTGTTTAGTCACCGACTCAGCTTTAATATCAATTTCCAGCTGTACATTCACTGTTCAAATCCCAGACGTTTTTCTTTTTTCCTTTTTTATTCGCACAAGTCCCATTGGCTTTCTTCACAATTTTATTATACTTACCATCTCCAACAAATTAGAGAAACAAATGGCAAAGTACAGATCAATGAAGAATACTAGACAACAGATACACATCGGCAAATCAAAGGCAAAATACTGTATGATGATCTGCAAGAAACACCCGAAACATCGACAGTCCTCTGGAGGAGTTTGCTCTGTTTGCTTAACCGAAAAACTCTCTCAAATTTCAACAAGTAATACATCGTCATTAACTACTCTTACTTGTTGGATTCATCATAGAATGACTTCTCTCTTCAAGTGTCTTAGGTCCCTCGCCGGGTTTTTGTATACGTTGCTGCATCCAAGAAGAAGAAACAAGAAAGATTTTGTGAATCACAAATCCGCTTTTCCCCTTTTCAAATTTGAATCACTGTACGATGAAATATGAAATTCCCTTTTAAATACAATTACTCTATTCTTTTATTTGATTGTTGATTTCTTACTTATTGAAAGGAGGACAAATATGTATATTGTGTACAAGAGTTTGATGAATCATTTTAATAGCATTGGGTCGGGTTGTACTAGTTTGCTTGTAATCCTTCTAAATCCTACCTATAATAATTATACAATACGAATTTAGAAAAAATACCTACTTAAGATCCGTATTTGGTGGTTATGAATGACAAGAAAACAAGCAAGGAGGGGGGAAATAGGAAGACATAAGAGGACGACTAACAGAAAAGAGAATATTCGTCCGGGATAGTAGCAATGACACTATGCTACTTCTCTGTTACCCTCTAATTAACCACAATAGTAACTACCCCCACCCCATACACAACACACCAAACATATCATTCTACCATTTTCATCAATTTGTCAATCATCAAAACACAATGAAATGATGAATAACAATATAATATATTCGCAGGAGTAGATAGATTGTTTTTGTTTGACAATATTTTTGGAGACTCCATCGGCTGGTTTTTGTTTCCCCCAGGTTAGTCCTTTTCTTTATTCACTCTGTAATTACGTCCTTGCATGGTATCCTATCCTATTTAATTAATTAAGACACTTGCATATGCCTGGATTTACTTTTATTTCCTACCTCCATATTGTAATAAATTGTCTTCAACTTATTCATTTCTTTTTTTGTCTAATGCTCCAGAATGTTTTGGTTTGCTGTTTATTGGTTGCATTTTGGATTTTAATTTATTCTTCCCGGTTGAATATCTATCATTCTATATATAAGATAGTGAAGGAACCAAGATTTTCATGAGTCAAACTATTTAAAAAAAATAAAAAACACAAAGAAGTGAAAAGGGGATACAACATATATTTCATATATATAAAAATGGTTTTTCTTTACCTATTTACATAGTGTAATTTTTTTGGCAAAGACACCCTTTGGACAAGAGTGGCTCCGCTACTGTATGCCAAGTACCTTATGACCAAGGTTAATACATTCATGCATAAGCCCGTAAACTAATTAACCACTTATTTAACTTATACACACCAGGTATATAAATAATTTATACACCATTAGTGGATGTTATAACCAAGTGTTGCAGGTCAGTTATCTTATTTTCAGGTATCTAATTCACACTTATAGGGATCAGTTACCTGCAATTATCTCTAATATGACTTGACATTGCAATAATATCTGTCAGTGTATAAAAGTTAAACTCATTAAACACTCCCCGTGAATCTTTCTCGTCTTTATCGTACATACTTATAGTAGCAGCGTCGGAGGTAGAATGGTCCAATTTCACAGTGATGAGCTTTATCCACACATATAAAAGATAAACAGTAATCCTCTGAAGTACTGTTCACACATTCTTTTTTGTATAATTGATTCTTGAGTTGTTTAGGGATTTTTTTCAATTCGAGACATAGTTGTCTCCCCTTTACCAGTTCAAATCCAGTACAGAAGGTTCATCTTCTCTCCTTCCTACTTTTAAATCTTTATTTATATATTACTGGTTATTGTGTTATACTAGAGCGTTCAGAAGATGCAACTATGATGATGTTGAAATGGATGTGTGGGCTTATTAGGAGAGATATGATTAGAATAAGGATATTTGAGACAAGGTAGGAGGGACCGCGGTGGAGGACGGGATGCGGGAAGCGAGATTGAGCTGGTTTGTGCAAGTGAAGAGGAGATGCACGGATGTCCCAAGCGGTTGGCTATGGATGTTTCAGGAGAGGTAGAGGTAGGCTGAAGAAGTATTGGATATAGGTGATTAGAAAAGACATGTTGCAACTTCAGCTTACCAAGGAAATGACCTAAGATAGGAGGCTAAGGAGGACACAAATTAAGGTAGCAGGCTAGTAGATGGTTGAAAGTTGTCTCTCACTAATCCTTTCATACTAGTAATCGTAGTATTACTCTTGTAGTTGCTTGTTCTTCGATTTCTGTTACTATCTATTGTTTCTTGTACTTCAATTATAGTGTTATTATATTGTAGTTATTGTTCCCTTTGTTTTCTTTTCAAAATGCTTTGTCTTGCTGCTATCTTTAGTATTTTTTTGTGGCTTCTTCACTTTTGTTGGGTTTTTCCCGAACTGCTTTGATATACGTTTCCTTGAGCCGAGGGTTTATCAGAAACAACCTCTCTACTCCCAAGTTAGGGGTAAGGTTTGCATACACATTATCCTCCCCATACCCTACTTGTGGGATTACACTGGGTATGTTGTTGTTATTGTGTTATACTAGAGTGCCTCTTCATTATTTTATATGATCTTGGTAGACATACTTGGCATCATGAGTGAATTGCCTTTTCACTTGAATCTATACAAATGAAAGAAAAATTTGCAGGGAGAAAGAATTGGACAAGGAAATGAAGGACCTCTGGACTGTGTTTTGTGGAGCACCTGCTTGTTCGGACGATAATGGAAAGCTTTGCCATGCTGATTTTGGGTCAATGACAGATCCTTCATCCTGTATCAATCATGTGTTGATAATTTGTTTTGATGTTATACTTCTGCTCATCTTCTTATTCAATCTGTTTTCTAAGGCATCCTTAAGAGCTACCAATATTCCTGCTCGCTTTCGTAGGTTTTCGCGTTTGCAGTTGTTTTCTGCTATTTTTAATGGCTTCCTAGGATTGTTATATTTGGCATTTGGCATTTGGATTTTAGAAGATAAGGTGATGAAAAGACACAGTTCATTACCTCTACACTGGTGGATATTAATCATGTTTCACGGAACGACATGGTTATCAGTAAGTTGTACCACAAGTCTTCGAGGAAAATATTTCTCAAAAACCCCTCTGAGGCTTTTGTCAATTCTTGCTTTTATCTTTGCTGGGGTTTCTTGCGGTTTCTCTCTTTTTGCTGCCGTTCTTGTCAAAAGGGCATCATTGAAGATAGCTTTAGATATATTGTCTTCCTTAGGAGCATGTTTATTGTTATTATGCACATATAAAGGGCTAAAGGAGGAAGATGTCATTGGAAATGACCTTTATGCTCCCTTAAATGGAATCAGTAAAAGTAATTCTGTTAGCTCCGTCACTCCATTTGCTAAGGCTGGAATCTTGAGCAAAATGTCTTTTTGGTGGTTGAATCCGCTGATGAAGAAGGGGAAGAAGAAAACTCTTCAAGATGAGGACATACCTAGCTTGCGTGAGGCAGATCGTGCAGAATCATGTTACTTAATATTTGAGGAGCTAATGAACAAACAGAAACAAGTTGATCCCACTTCCCAGCCATCAGTTTTGAAGACAATTTTCATATGTCACCAGAAAGAGATTATTGTTTCAGGATTCTTTGCACTGCTGAAAGTAGTCACTGTTTCAGCAGGTCCTTTGCTTCTTAATGCCTTTATTAAGGTTGCTGAAGGAAATGCAAGTTTCAGAAATGAGGGACTTTTCTTGGCCATTCTGCTTTTCACTTCAAAGAGCTTGGAGTCCTTAGCACAAAGACAATGGTATTTCAGGTGCAGATTAATTGGTCTAAAAGTGAGGTCTTTACTTACAGCAGTTATTTATAAGAAGCAAATTAGATTATCTAATGCCGCCAAGCTGATGCATTCCAGTGGTGAGATTATGAACTATGTTACTGTGGATGCTTATCGGATTGGAGAGTTTCCATTTTGGCTGCATCAAACCTGGACAACAATTGTCCAGCTCTGCCTCGTACTTATAATTCTCTTTCGCACTGTTGGTCTTGCAACTATTGCATCCTTTGTAGTGATTATACTCACTGTGCTGTGCAATACTCCCCTTGCAAGGTTACAGCATAAGTTCCAGACCAAGTTAATGGTTGCACAAGATGATAGGCTAAAAGCTATTTCGGAGGCTCTTGTTAGTATGAAGGTTCTAAGATTATATGCTTGGGAAGCCCATTTCAAAAATGTTATCCAGATTTTGAGGGAAGTAGAAGAAAAGTGGTTATCAGCTGTTCAGTTGCGTAGATCATATAATAGCTTCCTTTTCTGGTCATCTCCCGTTTTGGTCTCTGCTGCTACTTTTGGAACTTGTTATTTCCTTGGTATTCCACTAAATGCTAGCAACATTTTTACCTTTGTAGCAACTTTACGCCTGGTTCAGGATCCTGTTAGAGCAATTCCGGATGTTATTGGTGTGGTAATTCAAGCAAAGGTCTCCTTTGAGAGGATTGTCAAGTTCCTTGAGGCATCTGAGCTGGAAATGAGACGGGAACACATCAGAAGCACAGATCATGCTGTACTCATCAAATCAGCTACTCTCTCATGGGAAGAGAATCCATCGCAACCAACACTCAGAAACATTAATTTGGAGGTTAAATCTGGTGAGAAGGTTGCTATATGTGGGGAAGTTGGCTCAGGAAAGTCATCTCTTCTGTCAGCAATTCTGGGAGAGGTTCCAAGTATACAAGGAACAGTAAGTTGTAATGGCTGGTTCCTTCTTTCCTAGTGGGTTAGGTAATAAGAAGCAGGATTAAGGTTTTCAATCTCAAGCATAAAGATAATATGGTTTACAAAAGTTTGAGAAAAAAAAAATCAGTATCTATGACTATCCTTTATATTATCTGTTATCTGCAGGTTCAAGTATATGGAACAACTGCCTACGTCTCTCAATCAGCATGGATTCAGACTGGGACAATACGAGAGAATATTTTGTTTGGTTCTCCATTCGATAGCCAGAGATACCAGCAAACCTTGGAGAAGTGTTCACTGTTAAAAGATCTCGAGTTACTACCTTATGGTGATCTCACTGAAATAGGAGAAAGAGGAGTCAATCTTAGTGGTGGACAAAAGCAGAGAATTCAACTTGCTCGTGCACTGTATCATGATGCTGATATATATCTCTTGGATGATCCCTTCAGTGCTGTAGATGCCCATACCTCGACAAGCCTATTCAATGTGAGCATTTCTTTAGTGATGTGATTGTTATCATTTCTTGCCATTTGCAAGCTCAATTGATCGTATGCAGGAATACATTATGGGAGCTCTTTCCGGGAAGACTATCTTACTTGTGACCCATCAAGTTGATTTTCTTCCTGCATTCGATATGGTTCTGGTTAGTTTTCACCATGCAGTTCTACATTTGACTCTTGTCATTTCCTCTCTTTGTTATATTAGTGTGTCTCCTCTGGTTGAATTGATCTTCTGAAATTATGTGTACAATGATCATGCTTGTAAAAAATAGAAAACAAAGTCTTTTTATATGTTCATATGAAATTGTTGCATATAATATATATACATACATATATATATATATATATATGTATATCTACTTTGATTTGCAGTTAATGTCAGATGGAGAAATTTTAGTATCAGCTTCATATGATCAGTTGTTGGGCTCGAGCAAAGAATTTCAAGACTTGGTTAATGCACACAAAGAGACTGCTGGTTCAGAAAGGGTTTCGGAGGCTTTTTATTCGCCTAGAATTGATACTTATTCAAGAGAAATTCAAAATACGGATAGTAGTAAACAACCGAAAACCTCTGGAGGAGATGATCAGTTGATCAAGCAAGAGGAGAGGGAAGTTGGAGACACTGGATTTAAGCCTTATGCTCAGTATTTAAATCAAAATAAAGGATACTTGTTCTTTTCCATAGCTGTTCTCTCGCAATTTTCATTTGTGGTCAGTCAGATATTACAGAACTCCTGGATGGCTGCAAATGTTGAAAATCGTGAAGTTAGCACTTTGCGACTGATTTCAGTTTACTTGCTAATTGGATTTGTATCCACACTGTTTTTGCTCTCTAGATCTCTATCAACGGTTCTTTTGGGTTTGCAATCGTCAAAGTCCTTGTTCTCACAGCTACTAAATTCTCTCTTCCGTGCACCTATGTCATTTTATGACTCCACACCTTTGGGAAGGATACTGAGCAGGGTAATTATCTCAAACTTGAGAATTGAGAGAAAAATGATACTTATTAAGGATTTTCATGTACCAAACCATTTTTTCTACCTTTTCACTTTCCCGCTCCATTATTGCAGGTCTCATCAGATTTGAGTATAGTTGATCTCGATGTCCCATTCTACTTGATTTTTGCTGTTGCATCTACAACAAACTTTTATTCTAATCTTACAGTACTAGGTGTTGTTACTTGGCAAGTTTTGTTTGTCTCCATCCCAATGGTTTATGTGGCCATTCTCTTACAGGTACTAGTTATATTAGGGGGAATAAGGAAGTTTGATTCTGTGCTTTTAGCTGATGAACTGATAAATCATGAATTAATATTTTTTTGGTTCCTTATTTTTTCCACAGAGATACTACTTTGCATCTGCCAAAGAGTTGATGCGGATCAATGGAACTACCAAATCATTTGTGGCCAACCATCTTGCTGAGTCTGTTGCTGGAGCTGTGACAATAAGGGCATTCAAAGAGGAAGAGAGATTTTTCATGAGAACTTTTGAACTAATTGATATAAATGCCAGTCCTTTCTTCCACAATTTTGCCGCAAATGAGTGGCTGATTCAACGGCTGGAAACTATTAGTGCAACTGTTCTTGCTTCCTCAGCACTTTGCATGGTTTTACTTCCTCCTGGGACTTTCAGCTCTGGCACGTTACTCAATTCATATTATGCTTGGAATTGGATAGAAAAAAGCGTACTTCTGGTTTTTCATTACCTTTAATCATTATGAAAAACAAAATTTATTTTCTAAGACCTGTTAAAATGTTATTGCAGGATTTATTGGGATGGCTTTATCTTATGGTCTTTCCCTAAACATAACCCTTGTTTCTTCCATTCAATATCAGTGCACTTTGGTGAACTATATCATTTCTGTGGAAAGACTTAACCAGTATCTGCATATACCAAGTGAAGCTCCTGAAATTTTAAAAGAGAACCGTCCCCCAGTCAATTGGCCTTTGAGGGGTAAAGTCGAAATTCAAGATTTGCAGGTAAACTACATCATCTGCGATAATTTTCAATCTTTATTTTGGATGTTAAACATAATAATGAGCATGCCTCAAAGCAGATAAGATACAGGAAGGATTCCGCACTTGTTCTTAGAGGGATCAGCTGTACATTTGAAGGAGGTCATAAAGTTGGTATTGTTGGACGAACTGCCAGTGGAAAGAGTACACTCATTAGTGCACTATTTCGACTAGTGGAGCCTGCAGATGGAAGGATTGTGGTTGATGGTGTAGACATTTGTAAAATTGGTCTTCATGATTTGAGGTCCCGTTTCGGGGTAATACCTCAGGATCCTACTCTTTTCAATGGAACAGTGAGATGCAATTTAGATCCCCTATGTCAGCATACTGACCAGGAAATTTGGGAGGTAATGTACTTAGCCACAATTTTTAGCATCAGTTGATAAATAGCATAGCTTTTATTTGACTACTTATTATCATTTTTATCGTCATTGTCAAAGGTTCTTGGGAAATGTCAGCTACACGAGGCAGTTAAGGAAAAAGAGAAAGGGCTTGATTCCTTGGGTAATCTTCTGAACCTGTCTGGTTGTTTTATGCCAGTGGTTTCTTATTGATCATGGTCTCGTTTCAGTTGTGGAAGACGGGTCAAACTGGAGCATGGGGCAGCGACAACTGTTCTGTTTGGGCCGTGCTCTTTTGAGGAAAAGCAAGATTTTGGTGCTTGATGAAGCAACAGCATCAATTGACAATGCCACCGATATGATATTGCAGAAAACTATCAGGACGGAATTTGCCAACTGTACTGTGATTACAGTTGCTCATAGAATACCCACAGTAATGGATTGTACAATGGTTCTGGCCATTAGTGATGGTAGGATCTATCTGTTTACTTTTGAATACTTGCATACTTGTTAGTAGTTCGGAGAATATGTTAATCCCAAATGTTATCCCATTATTTTTGGTTGCTATAATACAGGAAAACTAGTGGAGTATGATGAACCTATGAAGCTGATGAAGAATGAAGGTTCGCTCTTTGGGAAGCTCGTGAAGGAGTACTGGTCCCATTATCACTCAGCGAAATCACATTGAACCAAACTGCAGATCTGTAAAACTTTCTGTGGCGCATCAAACTTCACATATGTTGCCTAATTGCAACCCCAATCAGCCCATTGAGGGAAGCACTACAAGGTTGGTCTATTTATGGCATGGGAATGTGACATGGATCAAGATTAGGAATCGCTTACCTCAACTATTTCACTGGGTAGGTGAAAGAGCTCGGATCTTTCGCTAAATGTTAGTGCATAACTTACTGTAGGCTGTTGACACCAGGAAGGTTCAGTATGCAGTGAGGTAAACTAACTGCAGCTTACTAGCTTAGCCTACCAATTTTCTTGATTTTGTAAATATTTTAATTTAGGCATGCTAGCAAAGTCTTTTTTCAGGATCCCAATTGTACAATCTTCCAGTGGTATTAATGAAATTCTTTACACCTCCCAATCTTCAATTTAGCTGTTAAAACACAAAAACCTCTAATCCCTTTCTTTTACATTGCTCTCCAAACACACTCATTTTGCTAATCCTCCATAGTACGTTATGAAATCTTCAATAGTGAATCAAATTTAATCTTTCTCCTATATTTGATTAGGATTCAACTATTTTACACAATTTGCCTGTGATCCATATACCATATTTAAAGGAACTTCTTAACAAGATGTCCCTGAACAAATTCATGACAAATGTATGGTCTCAATTAAAAGATTACTAATGAAATCAAATCCAAAGTTGGGGATTCAAATGTTAGAATTTTTTTGTTTCGTGGCTTCTTTTTCGTCTCACAAAGTTTGTGAATCCCACATTGGGAGTAAAGCCCTATCTAAGAAAGGCAACTTTGTGCCAAGCAGGGCTTGAATGCGAGACCTCTAGTTAAATATAATCACTACTTACTAGCTGTCGTTGGATAGTTTGGTAGTGGATATGATCTTATTACGGTTGTTTTCATATACTACTATAAAAGAAACCGAAAAAGATAAAGAAATGATTAATACAGAGGAAATGGTGGAGATATCTGAGAGACCAGAGGAATTGAGTGAAATTAACAATATAACAAGACAAGAGGTCTTGCAATGTGTATGGTGTTGTAGCAACACATGATATAAAAGTGGTTGTGTTCCTTTCTTTCTTTTTTGGCAGACTTCTATTGGGAGAAGGGGAATGAATAATCAATGATGATACGATTGTGTAATCCTAGGAAAAACTGTGTTCGATGTCACCTTCAGGCTTCAACTATCTAGGTGACATAGTGGAGTGACTGCATGTAGCATAAGATGATGGATGAGTAGCAATAGAGAAGGAACTGTACTGATTGAGTTCCCTCTTCATTGCCTTGTATACTTGATCCAAGCCTTCCTCTATTAACTCCAAAACTGTCTGTGGCATTGGTGGCATATTCATGTCAACTGATCCTTCCAACATCTTCACCACTTCCCCCATGGAAGGCCTGTTTGACACTTCATCCTGAATACACCAGAAGGCGACCATCAGTGCTCTCATTACCTCCTTTTCTTCTATTGCTCCTCTAAGTCGCCTATCTACAACTTTTACGGGTGTTCCACTAGTCATCTCCTGAAAAAAGAAGAGAAGAATAGTGAAGACTACATATACCAGAAAGGAGGGAACACTATGAATCAAATTAGAGGATTGTGTGTTTTTTGAATGTCAAAATCAAGTGTGTACGTACCTTGTAAGCCCATCCAGGATAAAAGAAGTCGTCTGCATCACAAGTCATATCAAGATTTCTCCGACCACCAATGATCTCTAGAAGAAGCATGCCATAGCTGTAAACATCAGCTTTAACAGTGATAGGTCGATTGCTGACCCACTCGGGGGCTAAATAACCTCTTGTTCCTCGGATCATTGTGACAACATGAGAGTGCTCTCTTCCCATTAACTTAGCTAGTCCAAAATCAGATACTTTAGGGCAGAAATTCTCATCCAGAAGTATGTTTTCTGGCTTGATGTCACAATGTATTATTCTGTTCCTACATTGCTCATGAAAATAGGCTATCCCTTGTGCAGTGCCAACTGCTATGCGAAAACGTGACGCCCAATCCAGTAGTCTATTTCTTGTACTAAATGAATAAAATATCCACTTGTCTAATGAACCATTTTTCATGTACTCGTAAACTAGTAGCCTGCCAAAGTGTGAAAAGTTTAGTGAAAGTTGTGCTAGTCCCTGACTGTGATGCTACACTTCTACATACTTCCCAATCTATACATCACAAATTACAATGAAAAAAAGTTAACTTACCGTTGGGTTCCCTCAGAACAGTATCCGCATAGACGAACCAAGTTCAGATGATGCATAGAGCCAATGGTTTTGACCTCAGTTATAAATTCCTTCTCCCCATGAGGTGAAACTTTATCAAGTTTCTTTACTGCAATCAATGTTGCATCCCTTAAGCTTCCCTTGTACACACTGCCAAATCCACCTGTCAAAGCAGCTATGTTACTGATCATATTCTTACCTTATCGGAAAGAGAACAGTTTTCTGTGCTTGGATTTCTATGGTTGAGAGGTTAGTAAAAAGTTTATATCTTTACCTGTTCCAAGCAACTCGGAAAAATTGTTAGTCCAACATTGCAGGTCGCGATAGCTGAAACTAATTGGAGCTCCTGACAGCAGCAAAGAGCCCTCAAGTGCCCTTTTAATAGATCTTCTCCTATGGATATTGATATACAATAAGCAACAGAGAAGCAAAATGAGAACAGTCATACTCAGGACTATAGGAAGTATCAAAACCTTATCGTGCCCACTCTCCAACCCATCTGATGAATTCCCACGTTTTCTGTTACCACTTGCTCCAGATACTGAGGCATTGGCCTCAACCTTCACAAATAAGGTCGAAACAGGATCCTCAAATCCACCAAATTCCAAGCTCCTGATTAACCAACAATAAGCCTTTTCCTCACTAAGGCCATAAACAGAAGCAACACAATCACAGTTTGATAAGCAAGCATCACCACATTTGGATAGTGACCCTCTATCACTATAATTTCCTATGACAGATGATTCTGAGAAATAATAATTAGTTTTCTGAACTGTAGAAATCTTGAACTGGGACATCAAATTTTCATGCTGAGGTCCACATTTCCTCGACACTGAAGGATTTCCTGTACATGAGACAGCATTTCCCACCTTAGAAGTCCCTGGCAAACATGTGCAAGAAGCATTTGTTTTGCTTCTGTCTAAATTACATATCCCATTGCCACAAACTCCAGAAATATCACATGGATTAGACACAGCAGCCCACTCTGGAACCCATTGCCTTGATCCATTCACATCATTATCCCATCGACACAAACGTAAATTTCCATTAACCTCGAGGGTTAATCGACGAAGAATAGATGGAACATTGGAATTCGTTTGATTTACAACCGATGATAGTCCTCCATAATCTCCATCATTTTTATATACATAAACTGATCCATCTGAAGATGAACCATAAACTATACCAAAGCTTCCTGCTGTATCCAATACTGCAGTAACATCTCCAGTCACATTTGATATTTCAGGTCCTGACCAATAAGAAAAATTGCTGTAAAATTCAGGCGACGAATCATAGGAGTTGGGGATATTATAGGTCAATGCAAGGCTTAGTGAAGTAGGCTGCTGCAACATTTTTAACGTGTAGTAACCACCATGAGAAGGTGATTTTGATGATGTTAATTCTAGTGACACTGTTAAGGATTGACCAGTCAAGAGAGTATCAGATGGATGTGAAAAGCTTTGCCATGCAATACTTAGGTTGTTGCTGTAGAGAATGAAGTTGCCATTTTCAGACATGACAGCCAACTCAACGCCTGCTTGAGAGGTGTTTGATGCCCACACTGTGGTGTCTCCATCCATCAACAAGAGATTTCCTGTGGTGTCAAACTCCAAGATTGCATCTTTGCTGACTGGGGAATTTCTATTTAGAGGATTGAGACAAAATGGCCAAAAAGTTATATTACCTGCAAAAGCTTTATTAAAAACTAGAGGTGGAGGTATATTTTCTTCTTTGTTCCTTGTCTGAAATCAGACTTAACATTTCTAATCTACAACTCCACACTTACATCTGCGCGCTGAGCATTTTCAAGAACTTGTTATTCACCATAAAATCTCAAATCTTGCACTTTGAAAGAAAAAGCAATCCCTAAAGCTGGAATGGACTTTGTGTGTGTCGAAAATTTAATGAAGAGAAGCTACAGTTTGATCATGCAACTTTCGTCCTACTAACATAGGTGGATCTAGAATTTCACGTTTATATCTATGTTCTGCATCGAAAATATTGGATTCAATTGCACCTATTGATTATAAGCTGCCTCTGCCTCTGGCTACTAATAAGTAACTAATGTTTTAAGTCACATACTATAATAGTGTAAAAACTACCATGATACTGTGATAAGTTAGAACCATTTTTAAACCGTTGCCTGTTAAAGTTTATATTAATAAAGATATACCTAATAAAACCTTATAAGCAAGCACGGAGCTAGGAGGACACAAGGAGGTTCATGCAAACCACCTTCGATAGTAAATTACACAACATATACAAGGTCAAAATTAGTTTTCAGTATATATAGTAGATTTGGATCGCTTTAACTGCTTTGTGTGTATTTATTTCTTTATATTTTGAATTTCCTTGGTGAAAAATCAGACTCCACCGCTACTTATAAGTGATCTGAATATGTAAATACTTTTTAGTGTTGGTGCATACAACTTAAAACACCTAAGTATATATTGAGAAGGGGTTTTAAACTTACATATTAGGAGACCAAACAAATGTTGTGTCTCCTGGTAATTGTGCAAACCAAATTGCCAACTGATATTGATCATTAGAGTCCACTGCTGGGGAGAAACCAAAAGCAAAAGTTCCATTGTCAGAAAACCATGCTTGGTTCTCTTTAGCTAACAATCTTGAACCCAAAATAACACGACCAGACACTATAGAGCCATGAAGCTCTGCTACAAACAGTAATAGCAAAGCCAAAGCAGAGGAAAGGAAACAGGGAGCCATATGTGCAAAATTGGAAATGGGATTATGTTTCAAGAAAATCAACTTGGTAATTTAATAATAGTCTTTGGGGTCTTTATTAAAGAAGAAAATTTTATGAAGATTTTCAACATTTTGAAGTAAAGAGGAGATTACAATTCAGAACAAGTGTACAAAGGTGGTTGGTGAGTCAAGGTGAACTACAACGTTGACAAATGACCAAATTATTGAAATAGTCGGTTCTGGCATTTGGGGGCACGTGGCTTGTTCAATTTCTTGGTTGCTTTCAAACTATAAAAAGGATTGAAAATCACTGAACTTGTCAAGCTGGATTCATGTTAATTCTTGATTTCACACTGCCATTAGTAACAGATAGGTATTCTGAGTATCCTCATGCTACAAGGAAAAAAGAAGGCATAATACATTTAAATTTGGCCTTTTAACTAATGAGTAAATACTTTAACGACCCCTTAATTCGTCTTCATGGTATCAATTGAACACTTCAACTTACAAAATGATCATCTAGATATTCTAAAATTTATATGCTAAGATAACATCAGAAGTTCACAAGACACAGTAAGAACAAATTGGAGTATTTAATTGTCAGTTGATATCAAGTTAAAGTGTCTAGCACTTTGTTTGGATAATTGTTACGTATTGTTTCATAATGTATAGTATTGTATCGTACTGTATTGTTTTAATGAATACAGTGTTTGGATAGATTGTATCGTTCTCCGTCGTTACATAATGTCACACATCCATGATTCGAATGATAAAACTTACAAGAAAAGTAGGGTACGAAGTAGAATTACTATAAAAAGGTAGGGTAAAATATGAAATATAATTATTAAATAATAAATAAAGACAAAATGAGAAGAAAATATTAAGGTAACGATGCGAACACACTAATCGGTCGTTACATAAAATGAGTCTTTTCGTCGTCACCTAACGATGGATTTAAATGATATAATACAATAGAATTTAAGTATCAATTAAAACAAACATTATATTTAAACTAACAATCATCCAAATAAGGTGTAGATGTGCACACTCATAATTCAATTACTTGTCAAAGATCAAGTTTGAATGTATGTTTATATATTATGCCAAAATTAAAAAAAGAATTTTTATGGCACTTGACTTTGAACTCTGCGTCCAGAAGTTATATTGCTTGGACTCTTTAAAAATACAGTTGCACTCGTGTTAAATTCTTCAAAAATACACTATTTTTGAAGGATTTGACAAGCACAAAATGACATTTTTAATGAATCCGAGCAATACTCCAGAAGTGGTTATTTGTGAATTATTTGGTGTTCTTTTTGTGAAAAAACTAAAGTTAATTTCTTAGGAACCACAAAAAATTCCTAGATTTTTAGAAAAGCTTTTAAAATGACTCATTGTAGTATCTTAGATACGTATCTTAAAAATATGTCTAGAAATTTCAAATTTTTTTAGCTAGGTAATAGAAAAAGTTTTCTAGATTATTCTTGTAAATGCATATATAATAGTATCTAGAATCATCCCTCCTCAAGTATAAATAGGGGTGACATTAGTCATTTATAATCAACCAAAATCAACCCAATTCAAAAGTCTTCTTGCATAACCAAGTTTTCCTTTCCAAAATCCTCCTTTTCATTTCTACGTTCCTCTTCTTTAATTGAATATTTTAATCCTAATTAATGATTGAAAGAACCACGAAGTCATAAAAGAAGCAAACACATTGAGAGAAAACATCACTTGATTCGGAGCGTGACTCAAAGGGGTGATGTGAGAGTTTTGAAGATTGACTCGAAGAATAATTTGGCGGACCCACTTACAAAAAGCTTAACACAGAAAACATTTTATAAACATGTGGAAGGAATGAGCGTTAGAGTTGTGAATGCATGGTTATAAGTTCAAGTGAGAGATTGTTAGAATATACTATTAACCATGTGGTTTAAGCCATAGCATTATATTTTCATCCTATGTAAAGACTGATTATTTTATTTACTCAATTTAATAAAATTTTATTTGAAAAGATCATTGTGCCAACATGTGTGTCCTTTACTTATATAGTAAATGATTTAGTGTATGAAATTAATTAATTCATACACAAACGATTAAAATTATCGGTCCTTATAAATTATAAATTTATGTTCACAATCATAGATGAAGTTATACAAACATCTTGATGATAGTAGCACAAGATTAATAGAATTTGATCTTGGTTATGGGAGTGGCTCCATTCCAACTTCTTGTGCTAGTATATTTTTCATGTGTATTGAACAGATCAAGTAGAGATGCTCGTTTATATTCTGAATATTTGTAAAATAACTTTTTTAGATCATTAAATATACTTATACTCTTAATCTTGATGTAATTGTATGATCAATGTAATTTATTTTTGGAAAATTTTCATAAATAGCTTAGATTGATTAGTGAATGATGAATATGATTATAAAGATGTTTTTTATGGAAATATATAGTTATTTAATGGTTAAATGTGTTTGTCAATAATTTGTAATATTACTTTGTTTTTCATTTTTAATTAAATAACGATGTCAGTGATAGCAATTATGGTAATGCATTTAGGAAAGTGGAATGATAAAAATTGTTATGTGGATTACAATATGGAGGGAGTTGTGTTTAAGGAGCACGCATCGTATGAAGAATTTTATATTCTAATTGGAAATCAAGTTGGTGTTGATTTGAATGCCAAGGTAATTACAATGGAATACAAGGTTGAAGAAAATAAAAAATCAATGATGATACACAATGACATGGGAGTTAGAGTGTATGTGATGCTCAAGAAATCTGTAAACGATTTTAACAAGCATCCCATATGCATTAGTGTTTGTGATAAGTCAATTGGAAACAATGAAATTTGTAAAAGTTCAAGTCAGGCGCTGGAGGGAAACTTTGGGGCTATTTGTGCAGCAGGATTTGAAGATATTGATACAAGACATCTGAATATTGAAGAATTGATTGAACCACTTGATGCATTTGATTCGGAAGAAATCAACGGGATTATTATTGATCCATGTCATAAATATGTATATTAGGATCAGGTCTATAGGGACAAAGCTACTTTGAAGGTTGTGATGGATATATATGTCATAACACATAGGTTTCAATTTAGGACTAAGATATCAGGTGAGCTTATATGTATATCACTATACAACTCTACATATAATATTGTATAATAATGAATTATTTATATGAACTAATTGTATGATTTTTTTTTGCCTTACAGTTATACTCTTGTGTGTGTCTCTGATGAGTGCGGTTGGATGATGAGGGCATCAGATATTAACAAATTCGAAATGTTCACGATTCGAGAATTCAAGAATGAATATTCATGTCCTTTGAAGGACAAAGTTTATTCACAAAGGCAAGCGACCAGCAATTTATCGGAGAAATTGTTCAGCCGAAGTTAGTGGACCATAAAAGAAAATATACACCTACCGACATTAAAAATGATATGAAAATGAAACTTAGCATAGATGTTACGTACATGAAAGTATGGAGGGCTAAAAAAAGACATTGATTTCTCTGAGGAGGACTTCTTCTGGATCATATGGAAAATTGCCATCATATTTATATTTGCTTGATACTACATACCTAGGGTCACATATTTGTATGAAGAAGACCGATGAGAATGAATTTCTTTATCTGTTTGTAGCTTTATATCCTTTTATAAAAGAATTTGATCACTGTAGACCTGTAGTTATTGTAGATGGAAGTCATCTTAGATGACTGTATAATGGGACCTTCGTTGTAGTGAGTACTACAGATGGTGCAGGTATGGCATACATATACTATTATCTATGATAAGAGCCAGTGCTTCCTCTCGAATAGAGCTCCTCGCAGAAATTTCAGATCATTGAATTGGAATCGAAAATTCCGATCAAGTATGTCCCTCAAGAGAATAAACGTATTTACTATATAGTATATACATATATAATTATTTTGTTTAAAAAATTTGTATAACTATACATATCTTATATAGTGTTTTGGTTGTATAATTCTTTAATGTAAGACATATATTTTCATTAGCGTATGGTTTTCTCGACTCAGAAAATGACGCCTCATGGACTTGGTTCTTTAAGAAATTGAAAGAAGCCTATGGAAAGGCTGTTACTAGAGTATATAATAACGTGCCATATTACGCTTGTATGTGGCACTTGTGGAATAATGTTCATAAGAGGTATAGAAAGTCTCATAAAAAGCTATCAACAGTATTCTATACTATGGCCAAAATATATAAAATATCTGATTTTGATATGCTCATGGCTACAGCAGGAAAGGTTGATATAAGGGTAAATGAATACTTAGAGCTAGCTGGATATGATATGGGGTCTAGGGTTTATGCACCTGTTCATAGGGGGTGTGCTATGACCTCTAATATTGCAGAAAGTATAAATGTTTTACTAGTTTCAACGAGAGAGCTGTCAATTTTTAATTTCCTAGAACAGGTTCGGCTGATGTTTGGAAGATGGAATCTAGATCATAATAAAGAAGCAAGCTATACATTTACACCGCTTTTTTTGGTATGAATCAGAAGACACTGAAGATCAATGAAGCAATGAGTACAAGAATAAGAGTATGTTTCTATATTTTATTTTAATCTATGTATTTATAATTTATTTTTGAAAATATTTAAAATTGTATATGAGTGCTTATTTTGAATATGTCTATATAATTTATAGGTGGTGGAGACAACATCATATGTTCATAATGTAAACGAAGAAGAAAATAATTTCATTGTTTGTCTTGAGAATAAGACATGTTCTTGTGGTAGTTTTCAGTATGAAGGAATACCATCTCAACATGCTTGGGCTGTGTTAAAGTTTAAAAACTTTGAACCAGATGAATATTGCTCAGATTTATACAAGCCAAGTACTGTGTTGAAGACATATGAGTTGTCAATATGCCCATTTTCAGATAAATCAAGATGGGTGATATCCATACACATATTGAATGATGATGTGCTTCTTCCAAGATTTAAAAGACCACCAGGAAGGCCAAAAAAAAATCTCGTGATAAATCAGCAAGAGAATTTTTTGGCAATAAGGGGAGAAATACATGTAGTACATGCGGTGTTGCAGGTCATAACAGACGTTCTTGCAGAAACAAGCCTCAACTTGCTTGAGATGAATTACAACTACAGTTTTAGTTGTATTTAAAGGATCTTACGGTTTTATTTATTTTCATTGATATGGTTGTAATCAAATAATGTTAACTGAAGATTTATTGTTGAATAAATACAGTTTTTTTAGTTTTATACAATTGTCATATTGAATCTGTGTATTTTCTTCTATCCCTGTATTTGTATAATAGTGATACAATTGTATATATATCTATATATATAACTAATTACTTAAGTATAATTGTGATTATATCTTACAGATTATTGTAAGATGTTGACATATATTATTATATATTATATTATATTTTATACCTATAAGTTTACTTATTGTATAATAAGTAATGTTTTTTGAGTTTTATACATTCGTGAAAATTTAGTTGTATATTATTATCCAAGCTTCGATTGTTATAAATTTATAACACTTATGTATAAGTATATTTGTATTCATATAGTTTTAGCAAGAGTTCATTGTATGTATATTTTATTAAGCATAATTTTTAAAGGTCACATAAATGATTTATTTTGTTGTATAAACTAATAGACATAAGTGTAAAGATATCTACAAATGATTGGTATTGATGTATATAGTTTAATATACTTCTATGCTTAAATGCAACTGAGTATTTATATATATAATGTAATGACCCTTCAAGTCATTTTTGGATTTTAGGCTCGTTTCCCTATTTCGGAGCTTTTATAACTTGAAAAGTTGACTTCGGTCATAACTTCAGGAAAACGATCTCAGAACAGAATTCTGATGGTTCCATCAGCACTGAAATGGACAAATTAGGCTAGTAGAATGGTCGGCACGAGTATCGAGGTAATCAATATGAGTTTGGGGCCATTTGATGCTTTTCCCTTTGAAATTTGACCCATGGTTGACTTTGCTCAACATTCTTAAAAAATGCACTCGAATGAAAATTCTGACATCGCGGTTAGCTCTAAAATATCGATTTTAGTCTAGAACGATCCTTCGTTCACTTCCCAAAGCTTTCGGTCTAATCCCAAGGGTCGTTGTGGAATTTGGCTCAAAATAAAACTTGGGTGTGGGACCCACTTTTAGTTGTAACAACCTTGTATGGAAATTTCGACTGCGCCATTAAATTCATAACGTCGAATTTGATGGGGTAGCATATCTCATTTGCACGCACAGATTTTTGAATGAATCCCGAGCACTCCGTCGGAGAATTTGGCACGCTAAGCTCATTTCTACACCAGCTGGGTATGGTGCCATCTCTAAAGCGAGTGTCTCTAAAGAGGTTAGGAGGTCTCTAAAGTGACCAGCCCTCTTGGACGGACGTCGGTTAAGCAACAGACCTGTCACTTAAGCGATCGGTCACTTAAGCGACCTGGTGTCGCTAAAGCGATGCCCTTCTCTTTGAGGTGGTCTCTTAAGCGACCAGCGGGTGTTCTCTTTTGCGACACCTGAGGCCCGTTTTAAGTCCAAATTTCCAGTTTTTGATCTCTGACTTAGAACTATGAATTCTCCTTTAATTCTTGGGCGATTTAGACGATTCAAAAGGCTAAGTTGCGTGGATTTTCGAGGGGATCTTAGTGGTGTGTTCAGAATTAAGATTTGAGGCTTTCCTTGAGGTAAATTTCCCTTTTTCCCTGCGCTTCTAGTGTTCTTGGGCTATGATGTTGATCATGAATGCATATTTGGTTTGGGTCTGTTTTGGTGTATGAATTGTGCCGCTTTTTGGAACATGAGCTGGGGATAGTAATTGGAGCCTATTCTAGGAGTCAATTCCGTGAGTTACAGAGTGGATCCCATAATTCTTGATTTTTGACTCCAAAATTGACCTGTCTCTAAATTCGATGATTTTAGTTTCATGACGATCGTATTAACGTTATGATTTTATTGTTATAGCATGGCATCGCTCGGAGGCCGTTTGGAAGGGAAAAACTCTGATTCCGTGAGTTGGGGCGTGCGTAGTCGGCCTACTGCTAGGCTACAGTTTTCTTCCTTTAGACTGAGCATGTTTAGGCACTTGTATATTGAATTGTATGAGCTTGGAGGGGTTTGGGCGTCGAGCATGCTAAATTGTTGGACTGTTAAAGCATGTCTCCTGTTGTTGTGGTTATCCCTACTTTGTGGTGTGTGATGTACCATTGGGTGATATATTTAGAAGTATGTTTGGACTTAGTCTAGGCTTAGACTAGTATTGCCTTAGACTCACACGATTTTGGTGCCGTTGGGCCTTAGAACTTCTTTGATGTCATTTCAGACAGCTTAGCTCCTTGTAGACTGATATAGAGACTTGAGTCTAATAGTCTGAGCTTTAGCTAGGCAAGAACACAACTTTGGGACCTTACCTCCATAAAGCCCTCTTCTCATATCGGTCCTGTATCGCTTGGTTCTTGATTCTGAAAGTCTTTTCGACGATTCTAGTTAGATGTGGTTCAAACTGGAGTGATTCATTGATGGCGCTCGGTATGGGGGTACTTCTCGTGACGCTCGATTATCCATTGATTCTAATTTGGACCGAATCATCTCTGTTCGTGGTTCGAGTCCCCATTTCACTCCACTGGGCAGGGTTCAAGCCCCTGCATGATTATTGTAGCCTCGATTCAAGTTCTTCGCTCTTCACTTAGCCGTGGTTTGAGCCCACTACCTTTATACAGCCTTGTTCAAGTCCGTTGCTCCTTACTCACTTTGGTTCGACTTCTTAGCTACTATTACCGATTCAAGTCTGTGGTTTAGCTTACACGTGGCTCAAATCCATGATTATCTATCACTTGGTTCAAGTCTGTGGTTGCTTTTAAATCTTGGTTCGGGTCCCTGATCCTCCGATGAATCATCGGTTCAAGTCCTTATCTACTCTCAGCTTTGGATTAAAGTTCAAGCTTTCGGGATGGCTCGGTTTAAGTCCGGGAGATTGGTGGCGTTGTTGGAACTTTATCAGATTTGCTTTTTTTACTTCAACTATCTTTACTCCTGTCGGGCTTATGGGGGTCCATTCAGGTTATTACCTTCAGAATTATGCACAAGCGTACCCATTGAGTTTATGGGAGCCCGATGGATTTAGCTAGTTCTGTCTCTTGTGTGTCTAATACACTTGTGTACATACCTACATTTACTTTTTGCCCTGTCTTTGGTTGTGATTACTTTCTCGCATTTCTGTTGTTTTAGTACTCATACTACACTATGCATCTGTTTTCATGATCCAGGTCCGAGTACTAGCTACCGACGTTGATTCAAGCCAACTGCTATCTTGGTCGGAGGCGAGGGTGAGCGCATAGCGTTCTAGAGTTACTCATTTCCCTCTGTTCATATATTTTTCCAGTGTTTTACTTTTTGAGACAGTGTTATTTCGGTGGTCCACTCTGTACAGGTGACTTTCAGGTTTTGGGATGGATCTTTTTATTTGTATATATATTTCGCTTAGCTTCCGTCGTTCCCTTATGATCTTGTTATTTCATTGTGGTTTTTTGTTGTATTGTTGGTCTTCTACCCTGACATCCCATTACTCGCAGTTCCGAGATATGAATCGGCTTGCCTATTGGGGGGGGGGGGAGTCATAGTAGGTGCCATCATAACCTGAGAAATCCGATCGTGACATATAATTTGGAATGCTAACTAAATTTTTTTAAAAAAATATTGAAAATAGACAACATTATAATGGATGAAAAACCATCATAGTAAAATATAACTAACATTAAATTATCTGAATAATCAGATATACAAAGTGTGCTTTACGAATAGACGTAAAGCAAGACAAAATATATATATATTAAGGTACTAAAGTTGTGCAACATCAAAATAAAATAGAAGAAAATCTATGCTACGGTATTGTGATTCGATCACTAATGTTGCAAGCAGACTGGTTTTTGATAGGTTTTTGTGGGGACTTACTATCACTAATTGCATTATCCTTATTTTTTTTGTCTCATATTCCCACAGTAGTGCAGCATATCGGATACGCATGAAATCTGAATCAATTAAGAGTATAAGAATTCCATTGTCGTGGCTCAAATACTCAGCATAAGCTCAAATGAAAACATCACAATTCCTATACAATAAAAAAGGTTAATATATGATTCAAAAAAATGATATAAGTTTATAATAAAGTTAGTAGTAACTTACATGCTGCCTTCCAGTTGCTGTGGTATATTTTTCACATGAACAACATCAAAGGAATCAAAGTCTGAGTGGACTTTATACTTTGGATGAACAGATACATCCAAACCTTTCTTTGCATAGAATCTATACTTTGAAAGGTACATTGGTATGAGGTGTGCGTACTTCTTGATCTCATTCAGAACATATGAATCATCCAAAGCGGACCTGATTGAATCGTATATAAATATACACCGATCATTGAAGGATATAACAATCAAAATTCAACGAAATTTCTCCTTCACATTCACATGTATGAAAATGTTATCAACAATGTGCCATGGTACGGCAGCATGCATCCTGTACCCATTTATATATTCAATAATTGACTCTTCTGTATTGGCCTTGGCTGCCGCTCTTTCGGTATCTGATAATGCTTCCCAAATGTTATGTATCACTGTACCAAAATGGCAATCCACAGTGCTGTAGCTGTATGTGGTGATGCTGGAGTACTTCACTTTTTTTCTCAAATAGTAGAGGATCACATCTATACGCTGGAATTAAGTTAAAAAGTCATTTATACCAATAAAATATAAATACAAATATATTATACGATTATAAGTTATATTTATAAAACTAATATAATCTTAATAAATACAGAGTCATCAATCAATTGTCGTTCGTTTGCAAGCTTGTAGAACCAGTTCTTGTTTGTAACGGTAACAACACCACAATGCATACACATAGGTAGGGCAGCTTTGTTTTTCCTGTATCTATCCTCGTTGTGTTTTATGGTATGCATTAAATTATTTATATATAAATTACATGTACATATACAAATAGAAGAAGGTAAATAAATATATAACGTAGGTACTTAATAACAAATTAATCAGATAAAAAGATGTATAGTAAGTAAACGAATGAGTTATACAAAGGTAGAACCTACAATATTAATTTCATATGAATCACTTATACAACTATATACAAAATAAATCAATAAGTTATACAAATATAGGACATAGATTCTTAAGCACAAAATGAATCAAATATATACATATAAATTATATATAAAATATAAGAATAATTTTTATAGATATGGATTGTAGATTTTATAACATAAGAATAAGTTATAAAAATACACAATCAAATGATATTAATCATTAATAAGGATGTATAATGGAAATGAACTTACTTGGCATGATGTTTAGCAAGATATAATGATCTTGAATGTCATTTTCGGAAATTTGCACAAACTTTCTATTTTTACCCTATCATTAGTGCCTTAGAGTATTATTTGTTCCATTGTATGGTTGGATGTGTTAAAATCTTAATAATTAGTGAATTGGATAAATTCTTGAGTTTTATAGAGTTTAGAGGTGAAAAAATGATTTTCGAGACCAATTGAAGCTATGGGTCTCGCAACAGGATTCCGTTAGTCCCATCAATTCCGGAATGTGGAAATTGGTCTAGGAGAATCATCGAAACCATATTTGGGGTTGATATGTGCATTTTAACTTTGGTCAACAAATCGAGTTCGGAGACTCGGATTGAATTTTGGATGATTCCAATAATTTTGGGAATGTTTCTAACACTATAAATGACTTTGTTGTAATTTTTAGAGGTTCCAAGGGTATTTTGGATATTTTAAGTGTCGAAACTAGTTTAGTTACGACTTGTCGAATTTCAGATCAAGAAAACCTCGAATTTGAATTTCGATAGTTCCATTGAATCTGAAATATTGAATTTAGTAGGAGTGCATATATGGTTTGTGTGTATGGGATTCCGAACGAATTTCGAGGGTCCGATCGGAGTTTTGGATGGTGGATTTTGAGCTGGTGCTAGTTGCTGGTGCCACGCCTCGCTAAAGCGAGCCTAGGTTTCTTAAGAAACCATTGCTAAAGTGAACTGGGTTCTCTAAAGTAAAGGTTCGCGAAAGCTACCATTGCTCCGTTAAAGCGAAGCCCGAGTTTTGCAAGAGGTCGCTTTAGCGACACCTGAGAAGTCCAAAAAGGGGATTTGAGTCTTTTCTTTCATATTTGATTTTCAAGAGCTTGGAGGAGCGATTTGTGAAGTATATTTTCAGAGAATTCATTTGGGTAAGTATTTAAAACCTAAATCCTTCGAATTGCTTCCATTATCTTGTGATTTCACCTTGAAATTCATGGTTTTGAACTCAAACCTTGGGGGTTTTCCATGAAACTTTAAATGGTGATTTCTACCTCAAATCTTACTCTCTTTTGATGGGGGGTTTCAACTTTAAATTCCTTATTACTAGCCAAACATGTTTTTGAAAGAAATTTCCATATTTGACATTTCAAATATGATCAATTTTTGGACTATTTTACCCCGATTCTAAAACCTATCAATATGGGTGTCATTGGACTCCTTATGGAGCTTATGTTTCATTCTTGATAGTGAATTATTATATCGGGCATTGAACTCAATGGTCGTTCGTTCGGTAGTACGTTCGAGTGCGATTTCAGCAATTGAGATAAGTTTGGTTATCCTTCTTGGGGCTGAGTTGGGGTGATTAGTCAAATTCTATGTTGTAGACTTTGGAATGGGGTCGTAATGTAGTTTGAGACTGATAATTGAAATTGTAATGCTCGTGTGGGGGCTTATATGTGTTGTGTAGCCCCGTAGGGGTCTTATATGATATTTTATTTGTGATTGAGACTGTGTAACTCATGACTTTACTAAGTTAGAGATGCGAAGAGGTATTTGACTTGTAATGCTTTCCTGAGGGGTTGAATTGGGGGGTTTTGAGCATGACTGAGTATTGAAATATTATTGAGAAATGGGTGGACACTTAATTTGAAGTATTTCCTTCCCATTACTGTCTATTGAGGTTGAAATCATGTTTAAGTTAAGTTTTGAGAACTTTGAACCTTGTACTTTATGTTGAGTTGAATATGACTTGCGTGCCTTACGTGTTGTGAATTCATTCATCCTCATTCATGTTATCATAGATCACTGAGAAGTTGAGACTGTGGAAATCCTTTTTGGAAAAGAAAATATGACATTTTTTATATCCTTGACCACGAGATAGGTGACAAGTGAATGAGACACTAGTATCATGTGTCCTTGGCCACGAGCTGGATGGTGAGGTAGCTGATATATTGAGATTGTGATGAGGTATATAGTCTGCAAAACTTCTTGGTATCACAGCTCGGCAGGTGTATACAACAGGTTGTGCGACAACCTTAATCCCACTGTACAATCGTATCATTCATAATGCATTGCATTGCATTGATACTTATGATAATTTTTCTATATGTTTAGTCGTGATATTGAATTGTAATTATGTGTTTACTTTATTTGCGCCGTTCTATATAAATTGGTGGAAGTGTAGCGGAGTGAGATTTTTTTGCGTGCAGGTGAAAGCGTTCCTTAGTTTATTTCATAGTTTTTGATTAATTCCTTATACCCAGTCGATTAAATCTATTAAGTACATGTAGATTGTACTCACCCCTACTTCTGTGTCCCTTTTGATGTAGATCCTAGTCAGGGTATCCCGTGCGGCAGCTGATATCCTCCTCATGAGGATATTTACTATTCTGATCATTGGTGAGATCTTGGGATCCAGATTGTCGCTAGTCCATCTTTTATTTACAGTCTTTTTTATATTCGAAGGCTTATACCATGTATTCAGATTCAGATTTGTATTTAGATGCTTTTAAACTTATGACACCAGATTTTGGGATAATTTTGTTGTTGTCCTTTATTTTATGTTTATTCGTGGCATGACTTCTCTTTGGGAGTCTCATTTGGTTTTACTTTTTGACTTACACATCGGGGTGGGATTTGAAATGTGTGCCATCATGACCTCGATTTTGAATTGTGACACAAGAAGACCTTCCCTAAGACATTTTCTGAAATCCATATACATAGGTAAGTCGTCCATGGCAATAATTGAATATTTTGAATCAAATGGATGTTTTTGATCAAAAATCATAGGCACTTGTGATGAATTACTTGAAAAGGGAAAACATGATTTAATGTTGTAATTTATAATACTTCAATGTAGATGTATATTTTAAAAATGTATAATAACGTTTTCTAACCAGTTTCTGATCCAAAGGTTGTCAAATAGGGCGATGTATTGTATCGACCTGGATGCCTGGCTCGCTGAATTGGTAGGAGTGTCTGTTCATCGACTACTTTCTGCTGATGAAGGAAAATACTTGTAACAGTATTAAGACTTGGTAAAAGATGATCAGGCAATAAAATCTGAGATTCAATTAAAACAGTATCCAGATTTGAAGACACCTAATTTTTATCTGGAGATGGTTCATGACTTGAAATGGGGTGATTTGCATCAGACGGAGCATCCGTATTAGAAACAGAAACACCGTAGCAGAGTCTTGTTTATGATCAACTTCGTTATCATCGGGTAAACCATTAGACAACCCATTGTAATTATAAGGATCAATATCATCCTGTTAACAACAAATTATAACATACCATACTAATATAATTTAATAAACAATAATATAAAACTGTTCAAGTATATATTATATTATTATTATACCATTGGGTTTCTTTTGGCCTGTGTGCGAACAAATAAGACCTCTGATTCCTTTAGGCATTCAGTATCCACCTTTTTACAAACATCCTTGAGAGCAAATAAAAAAATATTTATGCTTGTATTCAAATATTTAAACAACCAACCAACAGTATAATAATACTATTATACAAAACACATCTATAAATACGTACTAAGAATAAGCAGATATGCATATTATAAAAAATAGTAAATTACCTATTGGACATTTAGGTTACTTGAATGTTCAGAACACTGATGCTTGAATCAATAGCTTGGATATGTATAGGTGAACGGTGAACACTAACATTATGTGGATTAGGTGATGTTGAAAGAAAGTCAAAACTGTATAAGTTAAAAAAGGATAAAGCAAAAGGAAGGAAAAATTATACACGTTTGTCAAAAAGTAAAAGCAAAAGAAAGAAAAAAAAACATACGCGTTTCCTTTGAAAAATAGCAATTTACGCTGTAATTTTTGACAGAAGAAAAGAAAACACGTACCGTACGTGTTTTCTTCTCTTATAAATAGAGGGCATTCTGCCCTCATTTATATCATCCCAGAAAGAGTGAGTAAGTATACAAAGAGAGTTATATACCAAGATAAATTTTGTAGTCTTGAGTGTCCTCTTTAGTAGTTGTTCCTTTTTACAAGAGAGAAGTGTTAATTATTATTTTCTCCTTGTATTTGAGAGCAGTGTACTCCATATTTTAATAGTGAGATCCTTCTACCCCGTGGTTTTTTCCTCTATTAGTTAGAGGAGTTTCCACGTAAAATTCTCGTGTCCAATTTATTTTCATATTAATTATCATATCAAGCTTTAGTTGTGGTGCTTTCTCCTCCCAACAGTGATATCAGAGCCCTCAGTTATTCTGTCTGTTTTATGTGAAGGTATTATTCGTGAATAGTAAAATTTTCATGAATAGTAAATTCGGTGAATAGTACTATTCACGTGAATAGTAAATTTCGGTGATGGTACAGTTTGTCACGATTATTCGCAAAAATATTCAGAAATGATCTAGAAGGGTGTAAAGCAAATAACAATATCGAGTACAATAAATTTTGACGTTGAAAAATTCAATGAGACTAATTTCTCATTATGGAAAATAAAAATAAAAACGATATTGAGAAAGGACAATTGCTTAGCTGCAATTGAAGGCAGACCTACAGATTTTACTGATGACAGCAAGTGAAATGACATAGACAGCAACGCAGTTGCTGATCTACACTTGGCACTAGCTGATCAAGTGTTGTCTAGTGTGGCTGAAAAGCGGACGGCAAAGGAAATATGAGATACTTTTATGGGATTGTATGAGGCCAAGTCTTTGCATAATAAAATCTTCTTAAAAAGAAGATTGTATACTCTTCGAATGACAGAATTCATGTCGATTACTGAACACATCAATACTTTGAATACTCTATTTTCGCAACTTACAATAATGGGTTGCAAAATAGAGGGGACTGAACGTGCGAATCTTTTACTTCAAAGTCTGTCTGACTCGTATGATCAACTCATCATCAACCTGACGAACAATACAGACAGTCTAGTTTTTGATGAAATTGCAGTCGCTGTCTTAGAAGAAGAAAATCGACGCAAAAATAAGGAAGACAGACAAACAAGTTCGCAGCAAGATGGAGCTTTGATGATGGTGAGAGGAAGACCAACGGAACGTGGCCCCAATGGGAGTCACAATCATGGTAGATCTCAATTAAGAAGTAAGAAGAATATCAAGTGCTACAACTGTGGCAAGAAAGGGCACTTCAAGAAAGATTGTCGGTTCAAGAAGAAGAGTGAACACCCTGAGCCATCAAATGCTCAAGGGAATATTGCATGTACCTCGAATGATGGTGATATTTTATGTAATGAAGCAATATCAAATAATGAAGGCAGAAAATGTTTCACTGATGTCTGGATCATGGACACAGGAACAATGTGGCACATGACTTCCTAGAGAGAATGGTTCCATCAATATAATCCTATCTCAAGAGGGTTTGTGTTCATGGGAAACGATCATGCTTTGGATGTTATTGGTATTAGGTCCATCAAAATAAAGATGTATGATGACATGGTACGCACCATTCAGGAGTTACGACATGTAAAAGACTTGAAGAAGAATCTATTGTCTTTAGGACAACTAGATGATAATGGATGTTCATATAAGACTCAGGGTGGAGTCATGAAAATATCCAAAGGAGCGCTTGTAGTGATGAAAGCGGAAAAACTTGCTGCAAACCTATATGTGCTTAAAGGTGAAACACACCAAGAAGGAGAAGCATCAACCGCATCAACAAGTTTATTTGAAGAATCAATGATAATATGGCATCGTAAACTTGGTCATATGTCAGAACGAGGTTTGAAGATTCTTGTTGAGCAAAAGCTTCTTCCAGGGCTCAAAAAGATTTCACTACCCTTTTGTGAGCATTGTATTACCAGTAAGCAAAATAGACTGAAGTTTAGCAGTTCCTCTGCTAAAAGCGAGGAAATACTAGATTTGGTCCACTCTGATATCTGGCAAGCATCGGTGGATTCCCTAGGAGGAGCGAAATATTTCATGTCATTTATCGACAATTACTCTAGGAGAAGTTGGGTGTATCCAATCAAGAGGAAGGCATATGTTTTTTCAATTTTCAAACAGTTCAAAGCGCGGGTGGAACTTGAATCTGAGAAAAAGATCAAGTGTTTGAGGGCAGATAATGAAGGAGAATACAGTGGTAATGAATTTAATAACTTCTGTAAACAAGAAGGTATTAAACGGCAGTTCATGGTGGCATATACTCTACAACGAAATGGAGTAGCAAAGCGGATGAACAGAACCTTGTTAGAATGGACAAGAGCTATGTTGGCAACTACAGGGTTGGAAAAACCATTTTGGGTAGAAGCAGTCAAAACCACCTGTTATGTGATCAATCGGTCACCATCAACAGCAATTAATCTGAAAATGCCAATGGAGATGTGGACAGGAAAATCAGCTGATTATTCTCGCTTACATATATTCGAAAGTCCTGCTTATGTTATGTACAACACCCAAGAAAAATCAAAGTTGGATTCAAAATTCAGGGAATGCATTTTCTTAGGGTATGCTGATGTAGTTAAGGGGTATCGCTTGTGGGATTCCATAGCCCGCAAGGTGGTAATCAGCAGGGATGTTGTATTTGTTGAAATTAAGATACAAGCAAAAAAAGGTAGCACTTCAAAAGAAAAATCAGAGACTACTACAATTGAAGTTGAAGAAATAGAAGAAGTTCCAGTTTCTTCTGAAGCAGCACCAGAGCATGAAGAACAAGAGCAAGTTGAGATCGAAACTCCACAAGTTTGACAGTCAACTAGGGAGAGAAGAGAACCAGCTTGGCACTCAGATTATTCTATGAAGAGTAATATTGCATACTGTCTACTAACAAAAGATGGAGAGCCTTCAACTTTTTACGAGGCTATGAAAGGCCAAAAATCATCTCTGTGGATGGCAACAATGTAAGAAGAAATTGAAGCTCTTCATAAAAATAAAATATGGGATCTTGTTCAATTACCACAAGGAAGGAAGGCCATTGAAAATAAATGGGTCTACAAGATCATATGCAATGGTAATGATCAAGTGGAAAGTATCGTGCAAGATTAGTGGTGAAAGGATTTGCTCAGAAAGAAGGTATAGACTTCAATGAGATATTTTCTCCGATGGTTCGACTCACAATAATTCGAATAGGGAAAAGAAAACTTGGTTTGCAGGTTGAACAAATCTCTATATGGCCTCAAACAGGCGCCGAGGTGTTGGTATAAGAGATTTGATTCCTTTATTATAAGCCTTGGATACAATAGACATAGGTCAGATCCTTTTGTTTATTACAAGATATTTGGTGATGACGATTTTGTTATTTTATTATTGTATGTTGATGACATGTTGGTAGCAGGCCCCAATAAAGATCGTCTTACAAATTTAAAGGCACAATTGGCTAGGGAGTTTGAAATGAAGGACTTGGGACCAGCAAATAAGATTCTAGGAATGCAAATTCACCGAGATAGAAATAATAGGAAGATTTGGCTTTCCCAAAAGAACTACTTGAAGAAAATCTTGAGACGCTTCAAGATGCAAGATTGTAAGTCAATTTCTACCCCACTTCCTATTAATTTGAAGTTATCCTCAAGTATGAGTCCTAGCAATGAAGAAGAAAGGATGGAGATGTCTCGAGTACCATATGCATCAGCAGTGGGAAGTTTAATGTTCGCCATGGTATGTACAAGACCTGACATTACACAAGCAGTGGGAGTGGTTAGTCGATACATGGCTAATCCTGGTAAAGAGCACTGGAATACTATTAAGAGGATCTTGAGATACATCAAGGGTACCTCAGATGTTGCAATGTATTATGGAGGATCAGACTTTACTGTTAAAGGTTATGTTGATTCAGATTATGCAGGTGATCTTGATAAAAGTAAGTCCACCACAGGTTATGTGTTTACTCTTGTTGGAGGAGCAGTAAGTTGGGTTTCAAAACTGCAATCTATCGTGGCTACATCTACGACAGGAGCAGAATTTATAGTAGCTACACAAGCTAGCAAAGAGGCAATATGGATGCAGATGTTACTGGAGGAGCTCGGGCATAAACAAGAGAAGATTGCTCTATTTTGTGACAGTCAGAGTGCTTTGCATCTTGCAAAGAATCCGATATTTCATTCAAGGACAAAGCACATACGAGTTCAGTATCACTTTGTCCGTGAGAAGGTGGAAGAAGGCAGTGTGGATATTCAGAAAATTCACACTAATGACAACCTGGCAGATATGTTTACGAAGCCGATCAACAGTAACAAGTTTATATGGTGTCGATCCTCTATTGGCCTAGCAGAAACATAACATTGCAGTAATTGGATAAAAAGGATGGTGTGAAGACTTAATTGATCCTCAATTAAATCTTCAAGTGGGAGAATGAAAGAAAGTTAAAACTGTATAAGTCAAAAAAGGATAAAGCAAAAAGGAAGGAAAAATTATACACGTTTGTCAAAAAGTAAAAGCAAAAGAAAGAAAAAGAAACATACGCGTTTCCTTTGCAAAGCAACAATTTCGCTACAACTTTTGACAGAAGAAAAGGTAATGCTTACCGTACGCGTTTTCTTCTCTTATAAATAAAGGGCATTCTGCCCTCATTTATATCATCCCAGAAAGAGTAAGTATACAAAGAGAGTTATACACCAAGATAAATTTTGTAGTCTTGAGTGTCCTCTTTAGTAGTTGTTCCTTTTACAAAAGAGAAGTGTTAATTATTGTTTTCTCCTTGTATTTGAGAGCAGTGTACTCCATATTTTAATAGTGAGATCCTTCTACCCCGTGGTTTTTTCCTCTATCAGTTAGAGGGGTTTCCACTTAAAATTCTCGTGTCCAATTTATTTTCATATTAATTGTCATATCAAACTTTAGTTGTGGTGCTTCCTCCTCCCAACATATGTTTCTTGAGCAGTTACCTGAAAAATAAACATTGAATACTTTAGAATCCGATTTTATACCTTTTTTTTTATTAAAACCGACAATTTAGTATATGTCTTTTAACCTTTTCTTTTGTGTTCTTGTTGTTGATGACTTCCAACACAATTTTGAAGTTGTCCTGTAACACCTTTTTTATGTCCTAAAACTCTCCATTTACCTACAATATTTTATGATATTGTCCAATTTTAAAATAAAATAAATTAAACATATTGAAAAAATACATTTAAATAAAAAATTAAACTTACCCAAGTTTTGAATAACTCAAACTCATCACGCAATATGCTCATTTCAGTTGAACTGTTGCTTGAAGCATCATCGGGTTTCTTATGCTCTATTTTTTCATCAATGTTGGCTTATTGAGAGCAGCAGCAGGTTACTTCTTTGAAATATGATCATTAATCAGTGGTGCAATTGTGTCTTGCGTGGTTGCATTCTTTTTGCAGGCTGTTAATTAGGAGGTGTCTTCTTTGACGGATTATGAGCAGCTTGCTTTAACGTCTTCTTGATAGGTGAAGATTCACGAACTTCAACATTTCGTTTGATCCTGAATGATATTGGAGGATCTTGAAAGTCGTCATCCGAATTAACTAATGTGGGAGGAGGAATTGCATCTGGTTTGACATACATACTCCGGAGGTAATTGAATACTTGATAGTTCCATTTTGTAGGACTTATGTTCCTAAATACAATCTGTATAAAAAATACAAAAAATCAGAAAATATGTGAATAAATATTTAAATATTTGTATAAACTGAAAAATATTCAAACTATATAACAAATATGTAACTATATAATTACAATATACATAAAATTTATAGAACTAATTAAATATTTGTATAAAATGAAAAAACATACAACTATATAACTAATATGAAATTGTATAATTTATAATATAATGAATATTTTGCTGAACTTATTATTTATTTGTATAAAACTGAAAAATATACAAACTATTTACTAATGTGAAACTGTATAATTATAATATACAAAATATTGTGCAAAATTAGTTATTATTTTTATTAACTGAAAACATACGAATTATATAACTAATATGAAATAGTATAAATATAATATTTAATTGTATATGCATGATAATTAAAAAGTATAAAAAAAAATTATAATTACAAATGAGAATCCACGTATCGAATTATTTTCCTCCCGAAACATGCCATTCATTAAGAAGTCAAAGCGGGGCCCTTCACTCTTCATCTCCCAATTACGAATTCTTGGGATGTAGTCGAAAACCTTAACAACAATTTTGGGGTCAACTTCTGAACAACATTCATACAATCATATTTGCATAAAAAGCGGGAAGCCATGGAGTTTGTAATACTTTCCTGAATGTGTCATTTTCTTGTGGATATATGTTGTGAGTTCATCAAAGACTTTGTTATCTCAGGGATAATCAATATATCTTCTAGACTCAACCAAATCAAACTCAAATCTTTCTATAGACACAATAGTAAGCTCCTCGAAAAAAAAGAAGGTATGGACAAAATATAAAAAATGCAAATTTGATAGCATCTTCATCGTTGTCGCCCCACACCTTGTCGGTAAAACATTGAACTAGTTCTGATTTGGTGACACAATCTCTTCCTTGAAAATAATGAATGATTAATCTATTCGGTTGTTCAGTATCAAACACAAAATCTGACAAATTCTCATTACACTTCAACCCGGATATAAGTGAAAACTCTCTACAGGAGAAACGTAATGTTGTGTCATTAACATGTATCAAAAACTCATCTTTTGAAATGTCTCCTAACTCTAGTTGCATGAAACACCTAAATATCTGTGCTTGGACAGTACAACGATTCATAACAGTCAAATGGAAAAAGCACTCAATTTCGCAAAATCGTCTGAACTGATCTTCTGACAAATATTAATCAGATTTTTCATTACATCAACGTTTATATAACATTGCATATGTGGTGCCTCCTTAGGACCTTCTTTGATCATGAATTGGACTACCTAATAATCAATCAGCATTAATATAAATTGAATATATTATGCAGATTATACTATACGAGCAAATAACACCTAAAACATAAGGCTTATAACTATAGAACAACAAATAATGATTCAAAAAATAAATAACACTCAAACGAACAGTCATGAAGCAATCTTAGCCAAGACACAAAGTAGAACACTGCCAAATGCAATAGTATGCTTTTAAGATAAAAATGAACAACAATAAATTACTTAGGCTCGACTAACTTTCGAATGTAATTTTAAACAAAAACTAGATCTAGGCAGAATCAAAATATACAAAAAGTGTGGATAGAATCAAAATATAAAAAAAGTTTGGACTGAATCAAATTATGAAGATCAAAATTCAAACAGCCAATCATCTAAATTAAGTATGCCAAGTCTGATTAAAAATTCCAACATATTAGAAAGAATTTAAAATTATATTTATTTGATATATAAAATGAATAATATACAAAATAACTAAAAAAGTCATATGTGGACAACCTATAATAATTAGATATATACTTATACAAATGTTTGATTTGTATATACTAATAATACTATTTTGTATACATTTATTGTTCAAAATGCATTATATACATACAAAAAATAAAAGTAAACTTTACCTAAATCTCATAATGGAAAAGTCTAATTACTATACATCCCTCATTGTACCAAAATTACCCGATTTCCCCTTTTTTTTCAATTTTTCTGATACATTAGTTATGTATCTGATACATCAATTTAGCTGTAGAATAATTAATGAAGATCATCTATTTATGGATAGTATCTTAATATAAGGTATGATTGGTTCTTTAAATCAATTACTGATCTAATTAATGGGATTAATTTGGTTAAAACAAATAACGGTTGTGTACATGAAGATTCAAGCCAAAAAACAGAGTATAAAGTCAAACCAAATTCGATTTCAATTTTTTTTTCCAGTTTTGCTTATACATAAGTTATGTATCTGATACATCAACTTTAGATGTAGAATACTTAATGCATATCAGCTATTTATGGTTAGTATCTTAATGTAAGGTATGATTGGTTCTTTAATTGAATTACTGGTCTAATTATGTGATTAATTTGTTAAAAAAGCAACTGTTATGTTCATGTAGATTCAAGCCAAAAAACAAAGCATCGTCTCGAATGGAAAAAACAGAGCATCAATTCAAACCGAAGTCGATTTCAATTATTTTTTCAGTTTTGCTGATACATAAGTTATGTATCTGATACATCAACTTTAGCTATAGAATAGCTAATGCACATCAGCTATTTATGGATAGTAGATTGAGATAAGGTATGATTGTAAATGAGATTCTGATACATAAACAAGATGTATCAGAATCACTAAATCTTGATACATGAGATGCTGATACATATACAATATCAGAAGCATTCAAGTTTGATAAATTAGAATCTGATACATTAATAGTATGTATCAGAAACAGTCAAGTTTGATAAATTAGAATATGATACATTAACAGTATGTATCAGAAGCAGTCAAGTTTTATACATTAGAATATGATACATTAATAGTATGTATCAGAATCAAGAAGCAGTCAAGTTTGATACATGATAATATGATATATAAACTTTGATCTTATATTAGAGTTTCATACATGAGAAAAACTTAAAAGTTTGGTAATTGTACATTCTTCTAATACAAAATTCAAAAAAAAAAACTACTCGACGTCCATCGATTCTCCTTGACTAGGAGATATGAAATCTCTCTTAGGTTTTTTAGGATCATCGTTATCGCTAACATAACCATCCTTGGCCTTCCAACAACCATAATTCCACAATAGTGTGGCATATCTTGAATGGAAGAATTCGGCATGTAGTCCAGTATTTGGAATAGAAATTCCATCCTAAATAACTTTATACCTTCTTTACTTATTGATGATTCAAAATCATCAAGAAAATTAGCCCTATATGCCGTGCCGAATCTCAATGGGTGTGACGGAATCTTCTTGATGACGTATTTCATTTCCTGCATTGACATGAAAAATAGTTAAATATAACTTGAACTTTATACATAAATACGATGTATCATATGCATTAAAATATTTGATATATGAGATTCTGATACATACAGAAGATGTATCAGAAGCAGTAAGGCTTTATAAATTATAACCTGATACATAAATGTAGATGTATCAGAATCATTAAAATTTGATGCAATAGAAACTGACACTTAAACACGATGTATCAGAAGTGGTAAATCTTCAAAAAAATGGCATTTAAAAAAAACACTATGTATCAGAAGAGTTAGCGTTTGATACATGATAAGCTGATACATAAACGATATGTATCAGAATCAAAGAACCTTCATAAAAACTTCATTAAATTTTTTTTTTAATTGAACTCATACCTTTGGGAGATTAGGGCGTGTTGTAACCCCTTCAATCTTGTTGTCTGGTTCTTTGGGTGCATGTTTAACTGGAGCTTTCGACTTCAATTTCTTACGTAGCTTATCCATTACTGCTGAATCGTTACGATGTTTGGATCTAACCTCGTCGTAATCTTCCCAAGATGAATCAGAACCAGGTGAAACAAGAATTCTTTAATTTTTATTTGATTGTTTGAGACCATGAACGGATTCCATATGTATCATTGAAGATATGAGTTACAAAAACAGAAAAATTTACAGAAGAAACCAAATGATATCAATTTTAGAAGATTTTTCAAAGATTTACAGAAGAAATCAAATTATACAAATTTTAGGAGAAATCAGATTGAATGAGGATGAAGTGAGATTCCATATAAGGAAAAATTAAAATATACCTTAGTTAGAACCTTGAAATTGAGTAACTCATAAATTCAAAATTTCAAAAACTGATGAAGAGGAGCGAATTAGGGCGAGGATTTAGGGAGGAAGAGTGATGTATCAGTGAGGGAGAGAGTGTTAAAGGAAAAAGAGGGATTTTGGAAATTTTTTGGTATAATAGGGAATACAAGTAAATATGGTATTAGAATATGTGTAAAAGGGTAATTTTTTCAAAATAAAAATCACATATACAACTAATTGGAGTTGTAAAACTGTAACTGATATAGCATATATACAAATAAGACATGTTGTAATGACATTAAAATTTACAAACAACCTAAAATATTTAATTGTATAACCAAATAACTGTTTAATTTGTATAACTAAAACTTAATATTTGTATAAATGTTGTTTGACATATATGCATAATCCTTTGAATATATATAATACTATTGAAGGGGAGCCTTGGAGTAACTGGTAAAGTTGCTGCCATGTGACGAGGAGGTCACGGGTTCAAGCCTTGGAAACAGCCTCTGGCAGAAATGCAAGGCAAGGCTGCGTACAATAGACCCATGTGGTCAGGCCCTTCTCCGGACCCCGCGCATAGCGGGCACTTTAGTGCACCGGGCTGCCCTTTTTTTTTTATTATTGAATTAAACTTATACATACACAAAAATAAAAATTAACTAAAAGGCAAATAGAAATACTTTCTTATCACCACAACCACGTTGCTCACTTACATCAACATGATCTTCACCATGGGTTTGAGATTCATCTTTACTCGAAGATGTTTATTTTGCTTTTCTTTTTTTATTGGAAATCATAGATTCCGCTTTAGAATACTGTTTTTACACTTCTCTTTTTTTGTTCGGCACTTGTGATTTCGAATTATGTTTTTTTTCTTCAATGATTTTAATGGTCATTGTAGAATTTAGACCTAATCTCTTGTTATGTTCTATTTTCAGACATAGCTTTAAATTTAGCAATATAGCCTGCGGTTTCTCCAAAAATTTGAATTAGACCCAAGGAAAATGATGGATGTTGAACGGAATTTGGTATATGCAAATGTATACCTCTAGTAATCCACATTGAGGGAGATTGTTCATCCATATTTTTGAATGAAAAACCCTGATTTTATCGAGAGATTGCAAATTTTAAGATGAAAAATATGATGCAAAGGAAAGAAATCAAAAAAATTAAACATAACCCAAAAATAAAAGAGATTGAGATTTTACCTGGAATGGATTCTTCAATATTTGGAGGGAAGAACGATTTTTTTAAAATTTATTTTTACCGTGATGCATGATTTTGGGAGAAGATGAACCGTTTTGCAGAAAAATAAGGAGCTTGAGGGGAGAGAAGGTAGAAAGGTTTTAGGAGAGAGAAGGTAAAGATTTGTATAAAGTTGATAGACTTTTGATTTGATACAATCCGGTTAACTCTTCAGACGTGGAACTCGCTCAATATCTAAAAGGATAAACTATAATCCTTATTTGTAATTAATTTAAATTGTAGTTATATGTCATAATTAATCCTTATAAGTTAGCTTAGTCATTTAATTTGTCACGCCCCGAGAGGGTACCCTAGGCGTGGCCGGCACTCAAAAACCATCTCTGGCCTCTGAGAGAACCACTTGATCTCGTCGCTTATTCATTCATCAGCGGAAGACTTAATAAGAATACTTATGTGGGCTCTCTGTTAACAACATCAAATGAAAGAAGAAAATTGTTTTAGAAGAAGTGGTTTCAAAGAAGAACTACTCCAATTACATCATTAAACTCTTTCTATGAAGCCTTTAATACTCTTAGATGGTGCCAATGACATGTTCATGGCTACCTTAAAAGAAATATAATACTCAACAATAATTAAAGGATAAAGAGTTCCTCCGAATACAAGAAGGACTCACCAAATAGCTGAAATATAATGATCTTCAACGAAGCGCCTGTTGAGGATCTCTAACACCTTTATCTGCATCATAAAACGATGCAGGTCGAATGACGTCAGTACGTGGAATGTACGAGTATGTAAAATGGCAGGAAGGTAAGGACAGATATCAAAAAAACTCCTCTCAAGAAAACTCAGCTCAGAACTCAACATCATCTCAACATCAATATGTAATGCAAGTTTAAAATATAATAAAAATAATAGTAATAAGCAATGCTTACTCAGTTGGGAGTTTCTCTAACCGACAACCATCACTTATGAGCTAGCAATGATACAATGAAGCGATGTCGTTGCCACATCCATCCAATACCTTGCCAGGGTAAAGGGCATCACCATCTTGGATCCACTCATCAAAGTCCTCTTTTGGGGACTTAAGAGGCATAGCCTCTATCCTACGCTGGCTACGTAGTTCTGGGATTTGAGTCAATTAAACTCTTACCCAACTCGGTGTTCAATACTACTCCCAAAATATGTGCTCATATTAATCTTATCATCTAGTCTCATTGGACTTTAATTTAAATCATCAAATTCATCTCATTACCTCTTCATCAATCATTATACTTCAAAAACACTATTTACATCTCATCAAAACATCTTGCTCAAAACATCATTTACTCAAATTCATTTAAACTCAACTATTTTGCCCTTTCAAAACTCAATAAAATACATATATAATATTAATTCATATCACTCTTTTTATCAATAAAAATATTGAAAAAAACCAACATCTTTACTCAAACCATGTGTAAAAATATTCATGAACATCAAATCAATTAGGATTCATGGGAAAGTAGCCATGAACAATAATTCCAATAATATGAGAGATAACAATAATAATAATATTAATGCATAAATATATCTAACTCAATAAAAGAAGAATTAATTCATTTAGAATTCAAGATTTGGGTAAAACTCAACTATAACTCAATTATAATGAATTTAAATATTGGGTGCATGGACAAACTCAATCCAATGCTATGAAAGCCTTACATACCTTAAATTCGAAGCTTTACTCCTAATTGGAATACTCTTGGACCCCTAGCCTTTTCTTCTCGTCGGAGCATTTTGTGTACTACCCGGAGTATAAGAATCAATGGAGTAGTATTTTTATACTAGTAAAACTAAAACTATATTTGAGAATGAGTAAAAAAGTATATAGAGAGAAGAGTTGCTCAAGAAAGCTTGATGAATAAAATGAGGAAATAAGGTGGGTATTTATAGGTGGAAAAGAGGGACCAAACAATAAATAAAATAATTATAAACAAAAATCTGAAAATTTAATGGAATATATTGGTGTCATGGATGATATCAAATGTAGGGCAATTGATGTTATTAGTGATGTCAAATGTATCTAGATCTTTCTATGGTAGGTGAGATGAACTCTCATTTAACAGAATATCCGTTTTTAAAGCTGCGTTTGAACAAGATACATTCCTTATTAGGATTTGGTGTATCATAAGAATTGTAGATATAGAAGTCTAGTTTCATGTCGTTCAAGAATCATCCAATTTGGATCAAACTATAGTGAGATATGAACTTTCTTCTACAAATACTCTATTCCGTCATAGCACTATGTCTTGCAAAGATTAATTTATTTGATCTACTTATACTCTGAATATTAAGATATGGTCTTCATGGAAGTTGTAGGTAATGACGTTGTGGTTACTCAGAAATTTAAATCACCTAATTTGGATAATCCTATGAAATGTTATGCCCGAAATACAGAGGCTGTATCATTTTCATCGAGAATTAAAATACCTACATACAACGTTTTAGGGGGTGTTACATAATTCTTCCTTTACTTTTATCATCTTGATCTATCAAAAGGTGAGACTCTATCATGGGTTAGTACATTCCTGATAGATTGAATGATAATAAAACACATTAGTGAATTAACAATTAGTTGACAGAATCAATGTCTCAACCTTGAGATTGATGGTACCCCTTTATGATTTCTTATAAGTTTTCATGTGAAAAATCTGCATGTGGATTTGTAATGACCTATCCCCATCATTATGGATAAGACAATGAGAAAGGTTTTAGGGCCAGAAAACTTCGGATAGTAACTTCAGAAAAATTTAGCCTAAGCCAGACTTGGATGAATTCTGAGTCAGGTGAGGTCTAGGGTGACCTTGTGAATTATGGGGGATCGAATCTCTAATTTGATTGGACTTGGCATGAAGGATATAATTTAATACGTCTTTGGAAGGGGGGTGTTATGAAATAGGGACTTGAAGCTAAAGTTCATAGGTCACTGTTTTCACATATCCCGCCAGAGCGGGATAGTTGCGAATTTAAGACAGGAAAAGACCCAGAACAATTTATTTCATTCCACTTCATTCTTGAAGAACCATAAATGACCTAGGGCGATTTCCTACTAGTTTCTACCCCAATTAGCGCCAAAGGTAAGTAATTTACTCCCTAAACTTGTAAATTGATTCCTAGAAACCATCATTGATGGTGGGTGATCTTGAAGGAGGGTTTTAGTTTGAAAACTAATGATGGAAAGTAGACCTAGAATGGGGGTTAGGATCATGGGTTGGCCTAGGATGAAAATTGTGTTATTTTTCATGATAGTTAGGCCATTTTGTTGATTCTTTACATGTATTTACTGTTTTTAGACCAAGAACGAGCAGAACAAACCCGAAAAAGAAAAACTCTTACACTTTAGAGTTGTTGAAGCTAGAATTTGAGGTAGGTGATGGTTTCGTTTCCTGTATGTATTTCATATACTTGTTAAATTGCTTTATGGTATGCATATGTGTATAAGAATAGAGAAACATGCTAGATTTTATGTGAAATGATCACTTGCTGGCATGTTTTGTGATGAACTTGTTCTTGGTGAAATAATATTGATTATAGATGTGAAATTCTGATTGCTTGTATGTTGGGATCGGGTGTCACATTCTAACACATAAATTGGATCGGGTATCACATTCCGACATATATTTAGATCGGATGTCACGTTTCGACACTAACCTTGGACTGGGTGTTATATTCCGACACAAGTTAAGTATTTGCAAGTCCCATGAGTGGATTCTTATATGAAGTATGTATGATATTGAGGTTATTGAACTGTGATCTTGTTGAATAATATTTGAAATTAAAATGGTTAAGCTATTCTGTATATATGTGCTTATTGTGTTGAGTTTAATCATCCATGATCCATTTACTAGCTAATTGCGTGATTTTACTAGTACACCATTGATTTTGTGTACTAATACTACACTTGTTCTGTCTTTTGTTGAGTACATGGCATATTCGGTCAGTTGCGGAGAAATCTCACCTAGAAGAGTAGTTGTGTTCGAGTTCAGGGGTAAGCTATTCTTTAAGGCTACTGTGGACTCAGTCTTTATTTCTAGTCCTTATTTTGGGACTTAGATGTTCAAACATTAGTTAACTCTTAATGATTTTCTTTTGGGAATTGTATTTCCTTTTTCTAGACTTGTTTATTGTTTAGAGTTTTGGTACGATTGACTTTCAGTTCCTAGGATATTTTCTGCATGTTAAGTTTGTTGACTAGATTTTTCTGAGTTTATGGGAACTCAGTTATTGCTATTTACTAAGATGCTTCCGCATCTTTCATACTTTTTGCATCTTGTGAATGTGATAGTTGAGTTGTATTAATGGTTCTTCCACCGGAGCATTAATGTGTACAGCGGATTGGTGTCGTGATAAATTTGGTATCAGAGCCCTAGGTTCATTGATCTTGTCATACCAAAATGAGTCTAATAGAGTTTTGCGGAACGGTAAAGAGACGTATGTTCTTTTCTTCGAGAAGCTACAAGACTTTAGGAAAAGTTTTATTATCTTCTTTCCTTCGTGCTATAACTTAATTTCAATTAGTATCTGGTGATCCAAATTGGTATCTAACTTCTTTCACTCTTTTATCCGCAGATGGTTAACACTCGCTACAATGGTGTATGACCCATAGCTCTAGTGGAGCCAGAGAAAGAGCACGCCATTCGAGGGTGAGGCAGAGGTAGAGGCAAGAGAGAGAGACACAACAGGGGCAGAGGAAGAGCAGCACCTGCTAGGATGGAGGTTCCAATTGAAGACGTTCTAGTAGATGAGGCCCCTTCTTCTCCCCAGAATAAGTTAGAGAGAGATGTAGAGGTTGTAGAAGAGGAGAATGTTGAATAGGAGAAATACACCCAAGATGGGGCTGCTAGTCTTCCCCCTCTGGACCCCATACTAGCTCAGCAGATCATGGCTTTTTTGAGTGGATTGGCTGGCACTGGAGTCATCCCCACTATGCCCACAACACCAGCAGATGAGGTGGTAGACACTGATACCTTCTTCAGACTACTTATGGGTCCTATGACGACTGGTACTGAGCATGATATGCTCACCAAGTTCCTAAATATTAAACCTCTAGTCTGTCATGGCACTGAGAATGAGGACACTTAGTTTATCCTTGATTGCTATGAGAGGTTACATAAGCTGGGCATAGTATATCAACATAGGGTGAAGTTTCTGACCTTTTAGTTGCAGGGTGAGTCTAAGCAATAGCGGAGAGCGTATGTGAAGTGTCTCTCGCCAGTGTTGCCCCCACTTACTTGGGTTCAGTTTCATGCTCTGTTATCTGAAAATATGTTACTCGTACCTTGAGGGACTGCATAAAGGACGAGTTCATGGTACTGGAATAGGAAGGTTTGTTAGTGGCTGCTTATAAGGCCAAATTCCATGCGTTGTCCAGGTATGCTACCTAGATGGTCACTACAGAGGAAGAGAAGATCGTGTTATTTGTTAAGAAAAATAATGGTAGTATGAGAATGCACATTGACTACCGACAACTGAATAAGGTTACCATCAGAAATAAATACTTTTTGCCTCGTATTGATGACCCTTTTGACCAGTTATAAGGTGCATCAGTCTTCTCAAAGATTGATATCAGGTTTGGGTACCATTACTTGAAAATTAGGCCTGAGGATGTGCCAAATACTTCTTTTAGAAACAGGTATTGGCACTGTGAATTTTTGGTAATGTCTTTTAGGCTGACCAATGCACCTGTAGCCTTTATGAGTTTGATGAATGGGGTTTTCAAGCTATTTCTGGATTCGTTTGTGATTGTGTTTATAGATGATGTATTGGCATATTCAAAGTGTGAACAGGAACATGCAGATTATCTCTGAATTGTCTTAGGTGTTTTGGGAAGACAAAAGTTGTATGCAAAATTATCTAAGTGTGAGTTCTGGTTGCATTATGTTGCCTTTTTAGGCCATGTTGTTTCAAAATAAAAGGGTAGTGGTATACCCACAGAAGATTGAGGCAGTTAAAAAATGGGCTCGGCCTAGTTCCATGACTGAGGTTAGACGTTTTATGGGACTGGCCAGTTATTATCATCGGTTCGTGAACAACTTTGCTTCTATCGTTACTCACTTGACTAGGCTAACTAAAAAAAGTGTTATTCGAGTAGACTAACAAGTACGAAGAGAGATTCCAAAGGCTTAAGACTCTTCTGACCACAATACCAATTATGACCCAGTCGGTCGAAGATAAAGACTTCATTGTTTATTGTGATGCTTCACATTCAGGTTTGAGTTCTATGTTAATGCAGAATAAGAACGTTGTAGCTTATGCTTCACTGTAGTTGAAGATACATGAGAGGAACTATCTGACTTATGACTTAGAGTTGGCAATGGTAGTGTTTGCACTGAAAATCTAGAGGCATTATCTATATGGTGTCAAATGTGAGGTGCTTATTGATCACCGTAGCTTACAACATGTGTTCACCTAGAAAGACTTGAATTTGAGACAACAAATATGGATGGAGCTGCTCAAAGACTATGATGTCACTATCCTGTATAATCCAGGTAAGGCTAATGTGGTAGTAGATGCATTAAGCTGGAAATTGATTAGCATGGGTAGTCTAGCCTGTTTGGAAGCCCTTAAGCGGCCCCTAGCTAGAGATATTCAGGCTTTAGAGGCCACATTCATAAGGATAGACATCTCAGTCCATGGTTAGCGATACTCTATTCACCCTAGAGTGAATAAGATGAATCAAGACTTGAAGCGCCTATATTAGTGGTCGGGTATGAAGAAAGACATAGTTGAATATGTAGCCAAGTGCTAGAACTGTCAACAGGTGAAGTATGAGCACAAAAGACTTGCAAGTTTGCTTCAAAGAATGCCTATTTTAGAATGGAAGTAGGAGACTTCCCAAGACTTTGGAGAAGTATGACTCCATTTGGTAGTGGTTGACAGATTGACAAAGTTAGCACACTTTATTTTGCTTAGAGTGGACTATAATGCACAACAGTTGGCAAGAATTTATGTGAAAGAGATAGTAAGGCTGCACGGTGCCCCTTTCTATAATTTCAGACTGTGGTACGCAATTCACTTCTAAATTTTGAGGGAAGTTGCATGAAGAGTTGGGCACTCAACTCACTTTCAGCACAACTTTCCATCCACAGACAGATGGGCAGTCTAAAAGGACTATCCAAGTGCTGGAAGATATGTTGAAGGCATGTGTGATTTACTTTGGGGGACATTGGGACAAGTTCTTGCCTTTGTGTGAGTTATCCTACAATAATAGCTACCTCTCTAGCACTGAGATGACACCGTTCGAAGCCTTTTATGGTAAGGGTTGCAGGTCTCCCATAGGGTGGTTTGAAGCTGGAGATGTGGAGCCATTGGGGGTAGACTTAGTGAGGGATATTGTGGATAAGGTAAAAAGCATCCAAGCTAAGCTTTTAGTAGCTCAAAGTCATCAAAAAGAGTATACTGATCGTAAGGTGAGGGAGGCTGGTGAGTGAGTTCTTCTAAAAGTATCACTTATTAAAGGGGTAATAAGGTTTGGTAAGAAAGGCAAACTAAGTCCTCGCTATATTGACCCTTTTGAAATTCTTGACTGTGTAGGGCCAGTGGCATACAAATTGGCCTTACCACCTAGCTTGTATAGGGTACACCCGGTGTTTTATGTGTCAATGATGAAAAAGTACCATGGAGATGGGGACTACATCATTAAATGAGACTCGGTGTTGTTAGACAAGGACCTTTAGTATGAGGAAGAACCAATTGCAATCCTTGATCGTGATGTCCGAAAGTTGAGGACTAAAGAGATCAATATGGTTAAACTGCAATGGAAACATTTTATAATGGAGGAAGCTACTTGGGAGACTGAGAAGGACATGCGAGACAAGTATCCTCAACTGTTCGTCGAAATAGGTACTACTCTATCTCTACTTTAGCCCTGTTTTCCCTAGTTAGTCACTCGGAGACAAATGATAGGTAAATTGGAATCTATTATAAAGACCTGTCCCCATCGTTATGGATAGGACAATGGGGAAGGTTTTTGGGCCAGAAAATTTCAGATAGTAACTTTGAAAATTTTTAGCCTAGGCTAGACTTGGACGAATTCTAAGTCAGGTGAGGTCTAGGGTGACCTTGTGAATAGTGGGGGAGCAAATATCTAATTTGATTAGATAAGAATAACCAAGATGATACAGAGCATTTACGTCTTCGCGAAATTGCATTCGGGTGAGTAAAACTCTCGAAATTAGACTTGGCGTGAAGGGTATAATCTTTGGAAAGGGGTGTGTTATGAAATTGGGGCCTGAAGCTCAAATTCCGAGCTCACTATTTCCAGATATACCGCTAGAGCGGGATTATTCCTACCAGAGCGGGACAATCATAAATTTAAGACGGGAAAATCCCCAAAATAGTTTATTTCATTCCCACTTCATTCTTGAAGAACCAGAAATCACCTAGGGTGATTTCTTACTAGTTTCCACCCCAATTTGTGCCAAAGGTAAGTTATTTACTCCCTAAACTTATAAATTGATTCTTAGAAACCATCATCTATGGTAGATGATCTTGAGGGAGGGTTTTAGTTCGAAAACTAATGGTGAAAAGTAGCCCTAGAATGAGGGTTAGGATCATGGGTTAGCCTAGGATGAGAATTGTGTTATTTTTCATGATAGTTAGGCCATTTGTTGATCCTTTACATGTATTTACTATTTTTAGATCAAGAACGAGCAGAACGAACCCAAAAAGGGAAAGCTCTTGCAGTTTAGAGTTATTGAAGCTCCAATTTGAGGTAGGTGTGGTTTTGTTTCCCGTATGTATTTCATATGCTTGTTAAATTGCTTCATGGTATGCATATGTGTGTAAGAATAGGGAAACATGCTAGACTTTATGTGAAATGATCACTTCCTGGCCTGTTTTGTGATGAACTTGTTCTTGGTGAAATAATGTTGATTATGGATGTGAAATTGTGATTGCTTTTATGTTGAGATTGTGTGTCACGTTCCGACACATAAATTAGATCGGGTGTCATATTTTGACACATATTTGGATTGGGTGTCACGTTCCGATACAAACCTTAGATCGGGTGTCACATTCCGACACAAGTTAAGTGCTTGTTGGTCCCATGAGTGGATCCTCATATGAAATATGAGTGATATTGAGGTTATTGAACTGTGATCCTGGTGAGTACTATTTGAAATAAAAATGGTTAAGTTATTCTCTATATATGTGCTTATTATGTTGAGTTTACTCGTCTATGATCCGTTTATTAGCTAACCGTGTGATCCTACTAGTACACCATTGATTTTGTGTACTGATACTATACTTGTTCTTTATTTTATTTAGTACATGGCATATTCTGTCGGTTGCAAAGAGACCTCGCCTAGAGGAGTAGTTGTGTTCGAGTTCAGGGGTGAGTTATTCTTTCAGACTGTCGTGGACTCACTATTTATTTCTAGTCCTTCTTTCGAGACTTAGATGTTCAAATAGTGGTTAACTCTTAATGATTTTCTTTAGGGAATTGCATTCCCTTTTTCTAGACTTGTTCATTGTTTAGAGTTTTGGTATGATTGACTTTCATTTCCTAAGATATTTTTCGCATGTTTAGTTTGTTGACTAGATTTTTCTAAGTTTATGGGAACTCAGCCTTATTACTATTTATTAAGCTGCTTCCGCATCTTTTATACTTCTTGCATATTTTGAATGTAACAGTTAGGCTGTATTAATGGTTCTTCCACCGGAGGGTTAGTGTGGGTGACAGTCACAGCAGGTCGGGGTCATGACAGGATTTTATATCTGCCACATGAAATAAGCTAAGCATAATAATAAAGAATTAAATTAATCAACGAATTAAATTATCAGAGATTTAATTTAATTGATTGATATTGGTAATTCTAACATTGTGAGTTAAATAAAATTTAATGTTAGATTTCAAAATAAAATTGTAACACTCCCTAAAACGTTGTATGTGGTGTTTCAATTCTCGATAAAAATAATACTGTTTTTTGTATTTTCTGCATAATTTTTCATAGGATAATCCAAATTAGGTGATTTAAATTTATGAATACCCCCAACATCATTACCTACAATGTCCATGAAGATCATACCTTAATATTCGGAGGCTATGCAGGTCAAATAAATTAATATTTACAAGACATGGTGTTGTGATAAAATTAAGTATTTGTATAAGCAAAATCAAATCTTATTGTAGGATACTTCAATTCGGTTGATTCTGGCACGTCATGAAAGTAGACATCTATAGCTATAATTCATATGAGATACCAAATCTTAATTAGAAAGTTATCTTGTTCAAACATAACTCCAAAAAAAGGATATTCCGTAAAAAAAAATCATCTCACAAACCATGGAAAATCTAGATCCATTTGACATCACTCATGACATTAATAGTCCTTCATTTGACATTACCCATGACATCACAATCCTCCATTATATTTTCAAGATCATCCTTTGTAATTATTTTTATTTATTGATAGGTCCCTCCTCTACACCTATAAATATCCACCTTATTTTCCCATTTTATTCATCAAGCTTTCACAAGCAACTTTTTTCTCTATATACTTCTTTACTCATTCTCAAATATAGTTTTAGTTTTTTATAGTGTAGAAATATTATTCCGGTGATTCTTATACTCCGGATAGTACATAAAATGCTCCAGCAATGAGAAAATGCTAGAAATTCAAGAGTGTTTATTGAGTTCTTTAATTCGGAGTAAAGTTTTGGATTTCAGGTATGTAAGGTTATTTATAGCATTGGATTAAGTTCGTTCATGCGCCCAATATTTAAATTCATCATAATTGAGTTATAGTTGAGTTTTTACCCTAATTCTTGAATCTTAAATGAATTAATTCTTCTTCTATTGAGTTAGATAATAATAACAATTATTATTATTATTATTATTATTATTATTATTGTTGTTGTTGTTGTTGTTGTTGTTGTTGTTATTGTTCTTATTGTTGTTCTTATTATTGTTATTATTGTTGTTGTTGTTGTTCTTCTTCTTCTTCTTCTTCTTATTATTATTATTATTATTATTATTATTATTATTATTATTACTATTATTGTTGTTGTTGTTGTTGTTATTATTATTATTATTACTACAACAACAATAATAATAATAATAATAACAACAACAACAATAATAATAATAACAATAATAATAATAACAACAACAACAACAACAATAATAATAATAACAACAACAACAACAATAATAATAATAATAATAACAACAATAAGAACAACAACAACAACAACAACAACAACAATAATAATAATAATAATAATAACAACAACAACAACAATAATAACAATAATAATAACAATAATAACAACAATAATAACAATAATAATAATAATAACAACAATAATATAGCAACAACAATAATAATAATAACAACAATAATAGACGTTAAAGATGTAGAGGTAGATATTACTCAAAATATGTTCTTGCCCTCATTAGATATTAATATTAGACAAGAAAACATCGAAGATAAATTTGATAAAATAACTAACTCTTTAAGATGTGATAAAAATTTTAATAAAATAGATATAGAATGAAAAGACATCCCTCTTTTTCAAATATAAAAATAGATAATAATTATCTATAAAAGTTTAAAAAATATTTAAAAGATACCCAAGACGGTAAAGAAAAATGCAAAAAATTATTATGTTTACTTTTGAAAGATAACAACGAAAACTTGAAAGATTCTATTATTAAAACAAAACAAATATTAGATGATTATGGCATAGTCTTAGAAGGAATAACTGATAATATAAAACTCATCCCTCTAGCATAGGATAAAAATTAATTATCCTCTTTTACAGAAATAAGATTAGATAACCATCTATATTGGTCCTTTCAGAAAAACTTAAAAGTTGCTAAGATAAAAGACGAATCTTACAAAAGATATTTAAAAAGATTAGACCCTGATAAAATTGAACAGGTAAGAAGAGTACAAAATATAATACACGCTAATAAAGATGATATAATAGGAGAACAAGATAATATAAAATTGTTTTAAAACTATTATTTTAAAAAGCATCCAGCTAGTTTAGGATAGAATGAAAAATAAATCCAATTATAAATTATTTAATGAAGAAGATCCTCTAAAAATAGAACAAGATTTGTATGAAATACAAAAAACGATAATTTACTTTGGAAATTTAATAGTTAAAGAAATCCAAACTTTGAATGATATACTAAATCAAAAAGAAATAAATGTTGATAAAGAACCTATAAATAAAACCTTAGATATCATAGGATCCCATATTTCAAAAATAAAAATACCTGAAGGATATAGAGGAAACAATTTAAAATGGTAAGCTCCGACTCAGAAAATTCTGAATTAGATAATCTTATAATAAATATAAAAGAAACTCAGTTAAAAAATAAAGGTGATATGATAAACTTAAAAATGGATACAGTCAAACCAGAAGAAGTAGATTTTAATCCTAATATTACTGAGCTCCCTACTCAGGCTGAAATCAGCCGAACAAGTTTTAATAGACCCACTAGGGCTTATGCAGATATAAATGTTGCATTAAGAACAAAAGATAGTCACACACCAGTAGGATCAATGAAAAGTGAAGCGATTAATCCGTTTAAAATATATCTAGATTTAGATTGTATTAATAATACTGATGAAGCTATAGATAAATGAGAAACTTCTTTAAGAATAACAGTAACAGTAAACAAAATGGATTATGACACCACTAAACATTTTATGGAACGAAGTCTATTAAATAGTGTGCTAAGATTTTGGCAAAACTTAAATGATGCCACTAGAAATAATATTTTTGGTACCGATGATAATATTGCTAATTTAATTACAAGAGCTACTGAAGATATAAGATTAGAATTTGCCGGAGAAGGTAATATTTTAAAAGACCCTGCAACGATTAAAATATACGAAATTGCTTTGTTACGATTATAATTATGTGATATGTGTGAAATAGATAAATATATTTATGTCTTTCAAGATTATTATTACTATGTTTATAATAGAGTTAAAAATACAGAAATGTATTTATCGATGTTTTTCACTAAGATACCAGACCCTTGGGGCAAAAAATTAATAGATACTTATAATCCCGGTACAGCTGATACTTTAGGAAAAAGAATAACTCATTTAAAAAATAAGCTTAATACATGGTGTGCAGATGTCATATTAGCTAAAGCAACAAAAGGATTAAGAAAGAAAGTAAGTCTATGTTGTGATAATCCTAAAATGCCTATAATGATTGGATGTGAAAGTCCCTATTATTATAAAAAGATTAAAAGAAAATATAAGAAAAAATATTTTTTAAGAAAAAATATTTTAAAAAGAGAAAGGCTAGATGTTACAAAAAGAAAGGATATACACGATATCAAAAACTTTTATACAAAAGGAATAATAAAAGAAAAAATCTAAAAGAATGTAGATGTTACTACTGCAAAGAGATAGGACACTATGCCAATAGATGCCCAAAGAAATTTGCTAATAATAACAAGAAAATAGAAATCGATGAAGATATAGAAGAAATGATAAATTTAGAAGAATTTATACAACTAAATAATTTTGAAGAAGTAGAATCAGATTATACAATATTTATATTAATTGATACGAATTATTATTCTTCATTAGAAGAAGACAGTCAAAATGAATAATGAAATAGAAACTGATATAAGAGAATAAACGATAGAACAAGTTGGAGAATATAAACAAGATATTTTTATTGATAAAAGAAAATTAAAATAAATACAAAAAGAAAAGTTTTCTTTAACTAACTACTCAGGATTTGACGTAAATATACTTGATAGATTCGGATTAAGAAAAAGACAACATCATTTATTTTATGGATTAAATATCCAAGAAAAAGCGTTAGAAGTTTCTGTTACTTCTAATAAAATAATGATTCCTTTACTATCCAAAAAAGATATTCAAGATAAATTATGAAAAATTAAAAACAGAAATTCAAAATACTTTAGGATGGATACATATAGGAGCAATCCAGATAATAATAAAATCTACATTTAGAGAAGGATTAGATACCCCAATAGATTTAGCTATTATAGATAATAGGATAATAAATAGGAAAGAAGCCTACTTAGGAATACTACGAGGAAATTTACAATACGGAAAGATTAAATTTAATGTTTATCCTAGAATTTCATACCATCTTCTAGATAAAGACTTTCATAAAACTTTAAGCTTAGTACAAGATTTTAAAAGAAAAGATTTCTTTCATAAATACAATAGACCCTATTCGATAACATATGTAATCTCATATGCAATTTCTAATACACATTATTCTGATTGCTTTGCCATAAAAGAGACAATAGATTATCCCCATCTATTTGAGGAAGTTAGTCAGATACAAATGCCTAGTATTACACAGATACAAGAAATAGAAGATACACCGTTAGATTTAGATTTACAATCTAAACTTTTATACAACCAACAAGATTCCACATCTCGATTATCCTTTGAGAAAACTCGAGTCATAAACCCTACAGTGATGATAAGAAAAACATAATCAGAAAGAGTTAGACAACCTGTCTTAGAAGCAAAAAATGATGAAATAAAAAATTATAAGATAAAGAGAGAATATTTTAATGATATACAATTCATTCCCATAAACATCCTATTAGATACAGGAGCTAGTGGAAATTATATTAGCCTTAGACTATGTAACCATCTCCAACAATATAAACTAAAAGAAAATCATCTTTATACTGATTTTAATGGAAAAAGACATGAAATAACAAACATGATAGAAACCATTTTAAAATTCAAAGATAACACTATACATATAAGACTATTGGTTGAACCAGAAGGAAATAATGATATGTTAGAAATACTGCTAGGAACCACTTTCCTAGATAGTGTAAAACCATATGATATACTTGATCATGGTATCAAGATTACTTACGACGATAAGATAATTTTCATATCAAAATGACAAGTTCATATAGTATTTATATACCAATAGGAATAACTTATAAAGATTACAAAGTAGAATATTTTGCTACTTATATAGATAACGGATCCTGCGCATAGGGGAGCTTAAGTGCACCGGACTGCCCTTTTTTATATAGATAACGGATCAAAAATATGTTGATGTAGACCAGAAGTATTTCCCAAAGAATACCATCAAGAATTATCGTTACTAAGGAAAAAAATATATCTAATAATATCGTAACAATGTCTAAAGGCATTGCTCAATCGATTATACTATTAGGATATTTTCTAATAAAATGTCCTCCATTTTATTTCCATAATACCGGACAAGATGTTCTATTAGAAAACAACTTTTTAGAAATGTTTCATACTGTTTTATATGATAGAGTTTTATTTCAAATAAAATTCAAAATTCCTTGCCAACATATTATTGTGGTAAAACGATTTAAAACTGCTTACTTAAAAAGATTACCTATTCACTTTAAACCCCGCACAACCCAGCGTGGTGATATAGGATATCAAGATAAATTAATTTTTCCAAAAAGTACTCCATTACTTTAATACGATACGGATTGGACAACCCTCAAACTATAAATCAACAATCTAACAACTTGTTAGAATATCAAATAACTTTTAATAAATTAGAAGAAAGTTTAGACATGATTAAACAAAAGCTAGAACAATGTTTTTCTGAAAATCCCTTAGAATTTTGGGATAAAAATAAGATAGAAACCAAGTTAGAAATGAAAGATAAAGATAAAGTTATTAGTGTGAAACCAATGAGATACAACCGAAATGACCAAGAAGAATTCCAAAAACAGATTAAGAAATTATTAAGTCTTAGAATAATAAGACCTAGTAACTCTCCTCATAGTTCACCAGCCTTTATGGTTAGAAATCATGCAGAGATAGTACGAAATAAACCAAGAATGATTATTAATTATAAAAAATTAAATGATAATACTATATTTGATGGATATTTTCTACCACATAAAGAAAGCCTAATTAATAAAACTACTAACAAAAAGATATTTTCTAAGTTTGATTATAAAAACGGATTTTGACAAATAAAAATGAATAAAGATAATATTCATTATACTGCATTCTCTACCCCGCAAGAGCAATATGAATGGTTAGTTATGACATTTGGATTAAAAAATGCCCCATAGATATTTCAAAGAAAGATGGATAATATCTTTAAAGATTATGACTATATATTTGTCTACGTTGATGATATTTTAGTTTTGTCTGATAGCCTTGAAGAACACCTGATACACCTAAATAAGTTTACTAACTTATGCTTAGAAAATAGATTAGCACTTTCTAAAAAAAAAGCAAGCCTATTAAAATTGAGATATAATTTTTAGGAATGATAATTGACGGAAACGGTATAAATTTACAAAGCCATACCATTGAAAAGATATCTGTTTTTCCAGATAAATTAGTCAATAAAAATCAAGTACAATGCTTTTTAGGAATACTTAACTATGATTCGGATTATATTCAGAATTTGGTTAAACTAAGAAAGCCATTTCAAGAATTATTAAAAAAGGATAAGACCTTTGAATTTAATGAAGTATTAATGAAAAAAGTAAAATATATTAAATCTATTTGTAACAATTTACCCAAGTTACAATTGCCTAAAGATAGTGATGATTTAATTTTAGAAACAAATGCTTCAGAATACTGTTGGAGCGGTGTACTAAAAAAGATAGACTATGATCTAGATAAAAATAAGATTGGAGAAAGTCTATGTAGATATTGTTCTGGAACTTTTTCAGATACACAGACAAGATACCATATTAATGAAAAAGAATTATTAGCTGTAGTAAAAAGTTGCCAAAAATTATATTACTTTCTGCTACCACAACGATTTATGCTTAGAACAGATAATACTCAAGTTAAAGCTTTTGTTCAAAATAATCTCCCCTCTAAACCAGAGTATAAAAGATTTATTAGATGACAAATGCTTTTGTCTGAATATTCTTTTAATATAAAAATTATTCTATCTGATAAAAATATTGCAACAGATTTTCCCATAAGAGATGGACAAAGATATTAAGCTACAGCTGATAACACATCTAGAAGATATTAATAAATGCTTTGATAATATTCAGACTTCAGTCTCCGATATTATCAAAATTGCTAATTTAGATTGTGACTCAAAGATTGCTGACAAACTAATCAGCATATGTGCAAAGATAATATCTAAAGTTGGACAATATAGTGACAATTACGATATGATCAACAGTTTGATCAAAATCAAAAAATCTGATACTACGTCGACCACGACTACCACCAATGATAAATATGAGCAAATGTCTTTTAGACCTCAAAGGCCTGTAAAAGGAATTTCGATAGAAGAAAGATTAAATGCTTTACAACCCCAAGTTAAAGGTCAAGAAGTGATAATGAGAGATTTATTTTTTCTCAAAAATAAGCCTACAATATATATTGATTTTGGAGGAATTTATCCTCGAATTAATTATTTGCAAGATTCATCTCCATAGGAGATCCGATATTGGTATGATTTCGGAGCAACCAATTCGATATACCTAACTACTCCCGATTTTACTGAAATCGATAGACTCTCCAAATAGATTAAAAATGATGTTCGTGATTGTTATCTAAACAATCTCACTATCACCCCAAAAGATACATTGGTTCTTAAATTCTTCTCTGCAGGATCAGATTATTTTAATAAAGAAAGATACCCAGCCTATCACTTAATACAGTTAGAAAAATCAACAGATTTTTATATTACTCATAATGATAAAACTATTAAAGAATTTAACAAATTCACTGAAAATGATATCCATTATCGAAGAGCCATAGGACTCAGGGTAATACTACAAGGAATTGATATTTGTTCGAAAAAAGGATTCAGAACCTATGGAGGAGAAAAGATGCACTCCTCAGTTTTGATAGCACCTGCGAGAAATACTCCTCTCGCAGCAGCTCGATATTTACAAGCCAAATATAACATGATTGAAAAAGGTATTTTAAAATCAAGTCCTCAGACACAGAAAAAATTATGCCAACTAAAACAATATACCAAAGGCACGTGCGAATTCTGCTCTCCAAAAAAGGAGAAAATAATTGAAGATGCCATGTCAACATCGTCCGAATAAAAAGGCAACAAGTGGACGATGAGAAGAAGGCATCAGAAGATAAGGCTGAAGGAAAAACGTAGAAGATAAGAGAAGAAAGAAAAACAGATAAGGATAAAGAAGATGATAGAGACATGAGATAATGACCCCTTTTGTCATGATTTAATAATGTAAAGAAAGAGGGGCCCATCTAGCTTGTTTTTTTTAATAATGTAAGAAAGAAACGTATGTAAGTTTCTTTTCTTTTTCTATTGTAAAGTATTAGGTAGAGGTCACTTTCAAGTTTATTTAAACATGCTGAAATATAGGTTTGAAGTCTGTCGTCGCCTCAGTCTATATAAGAGGCAGTAGTCTGTAAACAAAGGGAATGAAGCAAAAAATCGATCAACTCTTGAAGCTTCTCTCTTTGTAAAATATACTCACTATCAGATATGAATAAAAACTAAGAAGTTTTTGAGTTACTTTCTTGAGCAAATATTATTATTACTGTTATAATAATTTTCCTTTTATAAAAAGACAACTCTCCCCTTCCATATCACCCTTACGCCTTAGAGTAAAAAACGAACTAAGGCTGTGATGAGTTATACTGTAGGAACGACAGAGAAGTTATCTGTTTTCAGGTTGGGACTGCGATGTCTGGTAAAAATCTCATCGGATACCCGGTGTAATTTTGGTCAAAGCGGGATAGGTATGAAAGCGTGTTGGACCCTTGACTTTTTATTTAAGTTGAAATATTATACTGTTATAATATTACACTGCTCTTGAAAGTTACTCTGTTTTAATCATTATGTTAATTTTAGACATAACATATTCCTTCTCAAAAGGTTAAATTTTACTTGTTAAAAAAGATAATAACATTGTTAAATATGAAAATATACCCACACGGATACTTGAATTATCGAACCAGCGATTTTCTGGACCCCCTCTCCCCGTTGGTATCAGAGCCATGATAGATGTTAAAGACGTAGAGGTAGATATTACTCAAAACATGTTCTTGCCCTCATTAGATATTAATATTAGACAAGAAAACAGTGAAGATAAATTTGATAAAATAACTAACTCTTTAAGATGTGATAAAAATTTTAATAACATAGATATACAATGAAAAGGCATCCCTTTTTATTATTATTATTATTGTTGTTGTTGTTGTTGTTGTTGTTGTTATTCTTATTCTTATTATTATTATATTATTGGAATTGTTGTTTGTGGCTACTTTTCCATGAACCTTAATTGGTTTGATGTTCATGATTATTTTTTATGCATGTTTTGAGTAAAGATGTTGACTTTTAATATGCATTAATAAAAAGAGTGGTTTGAATTAATACTGTATATGTATTTTATCGAGTTTTGAAAGAGTAAAGTATTGAGTTTAAATGAATTTGTTTCTTTGAATTAAATGATGTTTTGATGAGATATAAATGATGTTTTGAAGTGTGATGATTGATGAGGGGGTAATGAGATAAGTTTGATGTTTAAAATTAAAGTCCAATGAGACTAGATGATGAGGTTAGTATGAGCACATATTTTGGGAGTAGTACTGAGCACCGAGTTGGGTAAAAGTTTAATTGACTCAAACCCCAGAACTACGTAGCCAGCGTAGGATGGAGGTTATGCCTCTTATGTCCCAAAAAGAAGACGTTGATGATTGGATCCAAGATGGTGATGTCTTTTACCCTGGCAAGGTATTGGATGGATGTGGCAACGACATCGCTTCGTTGTATCATCACTAGCTCATAAGTGATGGTTGTTAGTTAGAGAAACTCCCAACTGAGTAAGCATTGCTTATTATTATTTTTAAACTTGCATTACATATTGATGTTGAGATGATGTTGAGTTCTGAGCTGAGTCTTCCTGAGAGGAGTTTCTTGATATCTATCATTTCTTTCCTGCCATTTTACATACTCATACATTCCATGTATCGACGTCATTCGACCTGCATCGTTTTATGATGCAGATACAGGTGTTAGAGATCCTCAACAGGCACATCGTTGAAAATCATTACTTTTCAGCTATTTGGTGAGTGCTTCTTATATTTGGAGGAAGTCTTTATCCTTTTATTATTGTTGAGTATTATGTTTCTTTTGAGGTAGCCATGAACATGTCATTAACACCTTCTGATAGTGTTAGAGGCTTCGTAGATAGAGTTTGATGATGTAATTAGAGTAGTTTTCCTTTGAAACTACTTCTTCTAAGTATTATTTCTTTTCTTTGATGTGATGATGGCGAGCCCACATAAGTATTCTTATTTTCACTTAAGTCTTCCGCTGATGAACGAATGAGTGATGAGACCAAGTCGTTCTCTCGGAGGCCAGAGATGGTTTCTAAGTGCCGGCCACGCTTAGGGTACCTTCTCGGGGTCGTGATAGGATTTTATATCTGTCACATGAAATAGGTTAAACATAATAATAAAGAATTAAATTAATCAATGAATTAAATTATCAGAAATTTAATTTAATTGATTGATATCGGTAATTCTAACATTGTGAGTTAAATAAGATTTAATGTTAGATTTCAAAATTAAATCGAGGGGTACAATTACGAATGTTTAATGGAATAATTTGCAATTTATTATGATAGTATCAATATATTTATCTACGAATTAATATCATAATTAGAAGACTCAATTATTAAATTTGTGGGGCCTACTATGCCAAATTAGTTGATGAATTTTGAAAAGAAAAAGAATATTCTAGGAGCAGGAAAATCTACACGTTTTGACTATATTTTACTGATCTTCTAGAATCAGATTTGTAACGTTTTGAATGATATAAACCTCAAAAACTCACACAATATTTTTGGAGAAAAAGACCCCTTCATTGGAGAAATTGATTTGATTTTAGTAGAAAGTTGCAGAACTGGATAACTTTGCTTTGGACGAACTGTGCAATGGCTTCAAGAGTTTAGTAATTTCTTAATCACGTTTTTGATTGTCTAGATATCATGCAAGTTTTATTGATAATTGACATGCTTTTGATGCATATGTTCTTGCACTGTTAGCCTTTAATAGTTTCATAATTCAAGTTTTAAGGTAAATTTTTTTTTGTGATATATATCTTTGATTCTTTTTTGGTATTTTTTTTATAAAGCGATTAGTTTAATTTTTACATACTAATTGTTTTCTTAAGGTACTTAGAAAGTAGCCAAGATCTAAATCTATCGTTTGATTCATTTTCTCAAGTAAAGACTTTAGATTTCTTCTCATAAGTCTAGACGTTGTTACTTGAATCTTGTCAAAAATTTGAACTTCGTGTTCTTAAAAATTCTTGAATTGCTCCTTCAAATTTCGCATATCCTTAGTACTGATTTTAAGTTCTTCTCTATTTTTGCTTTCACACTTCTAAATATTCAATTTTAAATTTGGGATCTCCCTAACCAAATTGTTATCAATAGTCGTGATATAATTTAATAATTATTTTAAAATGTATCCCACATTTGTGTGCATCTAATTATATTTCACAAATATGTGCACGCAATTTTTAAGGATAAATTTTACTGGTGATCTTCCAACTTTGAATTTATCACACAAAAGTTATATTTCTACTTTTTGGCACATCAAAATCATCCGATTTAAATTTTATCAGAATAAAATTACTCCATTTTTATATTTTATCACGTAAAAGTCATTCAATTTTAGCTAAGTTAATTAAAAAATAAATTACATCTAAATTTTTATATTTTGTATCGAAAATATACCATGAGTGCACTTTAAAATAGTAGCCGGCGCTTAATAAAACATACTAAATGGGATTATTCAGAGACCTTTCCCCAAATTGTTTTTTTGTAACACTGATTTTTCTTGTTGACAAAATTGTATTTATCTCCATAATTTGATTTCTTTGTAATAATTTGAAGTCACGGACCATGTCAGCCTCGTAGAGTTTATTTTTGTCATTGATCTGTTGATGTTATAAGAGCAAATCTTTTGCTAATTTAAAAAAGGTTTCATGGAATATACTACACAAATGAGTATATTAATAAGGGCAAATAGGTAAATTACATTTCTATTCATAATAATGAGTTTAAATCAGTACAAAGAAACCAAAAGAAGGAAAGCAAAAAACCTAACATAAGGGAAACTACACAAAATGGACTCTTTAAACAAAATACTTATCATTCCATATCCCTTCCCTAAATAATTCTTTTATATACCTCTTTCCTAAATAATTTCTTTATATACCCCTTCGATCAAACTAATTACCCTTGTACCCCTTTAATTATTTTTAAATTCGCGTGCTGATGTCATGCTGACATCAACGTCCACCCTATATGATATCGATAGAGTATCATATACCGATGGAGTATCACAGAGGATTAAGCTCAATTTTATATGATACCGATATGGAATCAATACACCGACGGAGTATCACAAAGAATATATTTACTAATTGGTTTAATAAATAAGATTGTGATTTTAATAATTTTCTCTTAATTATTTTATTTTTATTTCTTAAAAAAAGAGAGTCAAATCCTATATGATACTGATAAGGTATCAATATATTGTTATGGTATCATTGAGGATTTTAAAAGTGTCTCATTAAGGATTTTCAGTATCATTATAATATACGAATATACTGTGGTAGTATAATTCATGTAATATCGAATGACTTAGAAAAACCTTTATGATACCATCACAGTATATATATACTATGATAGTATCATTCAACATTTGTATGAAACGATCTTTAATGATTATATGAAATGATCCTTAATGATACAATGCCAGTATATGATGATTTTCATGGAGATGTAGCTGAAGGACTGAAGTAGACATCAATGATACTATGATAGTATATAGATATACTGTGTTGGTATCATTAAGGACTGAAGCAGCCTCAATGATACTATGTCAGTTTATTGATACTATGTCAGTCTATTGATACTGCGACGATATCTTACTCACGAATCTCATGCTTTGGGGTATAAATTATAAAGGGATATTTATTTATAGTTATTTTGTTTTTTATGGGGATGAGCTTAGTTTTCCTATTGCATAAACCATAACAAAGATTAGTTTTATGAACAGAAACATTGAGAGGCTTTTCAAAATTATCTCAAATGTAATTACCTTATTTTGCAGTGTCGTGTCATATTTTTAGTACAAATATAAAATTCAGGTTTATGTGATAAAATTAAAATTAAATAACTTTTATGTGATGGTAATATTTACCCCAATTTTTCGTTAACATAAATATCGAATAACTATAATCAATAAGATTTGTCTGTGTAGTTTGTAAGCTTGTGGTACAATTCTCATTATTCTATGGCTTTATTTTAGTTTGGGGATTGTGGACATGAGTGCATAAACATGTTTATTACTAACAGACATTTTAATTCCTTGGCTATTATTGTCGATTTCAATAAAGTCATAGCTTCTTTACGAAGTTTAGTTGTTGTAAATATACTAGAATAAAATTATAATTAAGAGTAAGCTTTAGATGTAATATAATGCATGTTCATGAGTGCAGGTGGGGTTTGCTAGCTTTTCTATTTCTTTACTCCTCCATTTCATTTTATTTTATTAAATATTAATTAAAAAATGGGAAATTTACGTTTTATATTTATTGGGATGAAATATTAATGCCACGTAGCACATATTTTGAGTGTGTTCTTTCGGTTTAGCTTATGTTTATGTATAAACTCCTTTTATACATTATTGTATACTTTTATACAAAATTGATATATCATGTATATGTTTTACATCCCACTTAAGTAACATTTCATAAATTGGGTAATAAGGATGCTTGTTTTTTTTTTTAAAAAAAAAGGTTGATAAATGACTTGTTATTTTTTCTTAACGTTAAATATTTTGTATCAAATTTAGTCAAAATCAGTAATATTTGGGATCGGAAAAGATTAGAGTATCATTTTGTACTGGCTGTATAAAAAAAATGAAATTATACAATCTTCATCTTATTCGATAGTTATAAATAAATCTGTTAATATAAACATTAATTAGTAGTATATCTTAACAACAAACTTCCTTATATCACACGTTAAAGTTTACTACGTACTGTGACCCCATATAAGTTGATGAGACCCCTTCACATATATATATTTTTATGTGTCTTATTGCAGAAAATTAAAATCAAAACGATTGTGGATGGAAAATTCCGAGGAGTGTGATGAGAGTAATTTGTCATACAATTGGTCAGTGAACACAAAGTTTGATAGGATGGAATATGAGGAAGAAGCTGCCTTCATTGAGATGGATCCCTCACTTTCTCCTTCTAAGAGATTCTCTAATGTCAATAAACATGATTTCATCAATTTCAATTTTCCAATATCTGATCATAAGGAGGAGTCCATAATGAAAAATAATATGTTGTTGGAGGAGCCTTCACAGGTGCATACTTCCTCCTCTAGGAGTAGTGGGATATTCCAAAAGTTGTTGGATTTTCTCAAGCCATTGTGCCAGAAAATAAGTTTTGGGTGCAAAAGTGGTAGTAGTACTAGAGTACTAGAAGGACCAATATTAATGAAGAAGTGGGAAAGTTCAGAGGGAACATCATCTATAACTCCAAGGACAAGCATAGCTAATTATTCTGAGGATGATTGGCGCAGATCTTGTGATTCTGAGGCATCCATTTATGAAGCTGTTCTTCATTGCAAAAGAACTATTAATGGTATGTCATATCAACTTCTTCTCTATATTTACTACTCAATTAACGTTGAATTTGGCACAGTAAGGTTTTCTTCCTTAAACACTAAGCAAGAATATATAAGGTAACTTCACCATGTGCTTTTTGGATCAAATAAGTGATCGCATATCTTTCGATCCGTTACGTTCTTCCTAGCGCGACTCAATTAAAATCATAACTAGTTATGCTTGTGTGTTCAGTCTTTATATATGATTTCAGATAATTCTCACTTTATAATTAATTAATTTGTTGAGTCAAATTTCTCAAATTTATTTTACTTTACAATTGTATTAAATTTTTTAGATGTCTAGTCTTAAGACATGTCGGACATGTAACAAGAACGAGTTGTTGTTTCTTTGTACATTCTTTTACAACGTTCTATATCATGAACTAGAATTTTGGATTGAGTTATGTTCAAAAAGCATTTTCTTAATAATATATACAATCAGTTTGGTATTAAGAAGTATTAATATCTAGTTAATAGATGTAAACTACAATAATATATACACTAACAAAAGAGACATTTAATGGCAATAAATATTTGAGTTAATGTCATTGTATTCAGAGTCCTATATTATTAAATAATTTGTCGCAACATCCTTTAGTTATGGTAGTAATAGATGAAAGTTTTAAATTTATTTGATCATTTTTTCGGATTGGAATACTACCTTCTAATTTGTCTATTTCAGGTGATGAGTAATCAAGTGAAGATTTCAGTACTACCAAGAAAGAAATGAAAGTTTACTTAAATGATATATAGAAGAAAGAAGAAAAAATAGACCAGAGATGTGTGAAGATATTTCCTTTGTGTTGTTGGAAGTTTTGAGGAGACAGAGAATCTTAATGACACATTGTTTGTCCTTGTGTTTTCCCTTTTCTCTCAACGAACAATCACTTTGCGACTTGGAAAATGTTTCCCTTTCTGCTTTGTAAAGTCATATATATGTAATGATGTTTTTATACTTTTGTATCAATTTATGTGGCATTATTTATTAAAATTTAGATTAAAATTTAAAAATTTTAATTCTAAAGATGTCATAACATTTGTATACCTAGAAGACTTTTAAAACTTCAAATGTTCGATATATGATGAGACCACAATTATATATCCACCCGCTTCAAACAAGTTTGAATTCCTACTTCTTTATTTAAGTTCATTTTATATTGTTATCATGCGAAATAAAATGAAGCTCACCAATCTTTTATTTGTCGTATCTTTTAACTAAGCACACATTCATTTAGTGTCAAATTAAACATGCATGTCATATATAGTTGTGTGCCTACAATAATTTTTCATTAGGAAAAATAATAAAATTTTAAAGCTAAGTTATTTTCAAATATATAAACATGTCATTTTTTAAATTGGATTATTAATAAATCATGTCATATAATATGGATAGAGATTACATTATATATGATGATTCAAAATAATTAGGTATCATGTGAAAACTAACACACAAATTTTGAATGACAATAAATCAATACCACAAAAAAAACTAATTTACCATGATTTGATCGATAATATCCATACGGGAGCAGACAAAGAATTGACTAATATATAAAAGAATATAAAAATATCGAGACTAATAATTTTTTCTCCAAAAAGAAATTCTCCATCCCCTAAAAGACTACATTGTAATATTATCAAATTTATAAGAAAGAATCCATAATTTACATAGAACTGCAAAATATTTTTCTCCAAAAAAAGAATTAACCAATATAAATAAAATTGTAAAACCAATTATGATAAATTATTTTATCCTTTCTACTAAAAAGAAAAATTCAAAAGTAATTGATTGATTACTTGGATCTTGGATTGTTCTGAAAATTAGAATGGCGGCTACACAAAATCGCCATTGTCTAAAAATATTTACAACTCCCAAAAAACTGATAATGTTACTATTTGACAAAATCAAACTGCTTTTCTTTAATATGATCTTCCTAATATTAAAATTCATTATAGAAGAAGATTGTGAATATATTTTTCTTTTACTAGTTTTGTGAGTAAGAAATTTTAATTCCTCCCTTTTCAATGCCTAATATATATATAACCAACATGCAAATGAAATTCACATGAAAAATGTCCCAAAAAATCAAGAATATTGATACATTTGAATAGATATTTTTAAAATAATGTTTTTTTTCTTAATCAGGCTTCTAAAATAACTAGAAAAAGTTGCATGTATCTACAAATTAAGTGTCAATGGCAAAGGATGAAGCATCATAATTTTCAAAGATGATGATTGATGATATTGTGGGGACCTTTCAAAAATGATTATACAAAGCATGAAATTCTCGCATAAGGACTATGGTCTACGATTGACTTCTTGTTTCTTTGAACCAATTAGGGAGGAGTTATTCGACTATATCAATAACTTTAATTTAAATTTAATATTTTTATTTAAAAAATTATTGAATATATATAAATTATTAATTTAGAACAATTCAATAATTTTTAAAAAGTATAATTTCGAATCTATAAACTTTAAATTATGTCTCCACCGCCTTTACTTTGACGTTCCTTCGATCCTAATTATTTTCTTTAACAACCATGATTGTGGAATATGATCGCGTATTGAATTGTTTCTTTTTGAGAATTTCTCCCTTTGTAGTCTTATTTTTTGCTTTGAAATAATATAAATCAATCAATACTAGTTATAAATTTCTAACCACCAAATTATGTATAAGTTAGTGATCATGAAGTAAGACTACTTTATGTTAAATTTATTGATATACTCCCTCCGTCCTATATTAGTTGTCATGTTTATTAAGAATATTTGTTTCAAAATAGTTGCCGATTTAAACAATCAAGAGAGAATTAATTATATTTTTTCAACTTTGTCCTCTACATTAATTATTCTAGAATTAAGAGGCACATAAATAGATAAAGATTAAAGAATTAATAAGGGATATATTAGTCAAATAACACTTCTAATTAATATTTTCTTAAAAATTGTGCAAAACCTTATCATGATAAATAAAATAGTCACGGAGGGAGTAATATTTTTGTACTAAAACGTAAATTCACCTTTCAATAAATAATAAGTAAAAAAATGGTAGAAAGTAAAGATGAATTCAATCATTGCTATTCAAATCTATGTGAGCTAACATTGCATTTAAAACACAATTAAAAACTACTAAAATCATTAATCATTACTATTAAATTGAAGAATGTGAAGACTTTAACATTGTATTAAAAACAAAGTTGTTACCAAAATTTTATTTTTTTAAAAACAAACAAACAGTAAAGCAGTTGAATTTTTTCCGTTTTCCTCTCAATTTTCTATTATTCAATGAGTTACAATATTGACTTTTCATCTTCCTTTATTTATTCCGTCTAAATAACTTATCATTTCAGCTACTTAACATCGTTCCATATGCAATGTATATAAACTTGAAAAGCATTATTTAATATAGAATTAAGTTGGTCATTAATTTGAAGGATACAACTACTAATTTCTTGTAATCATTGATGAAAAATCGTATAAAAAGTCATTTTCAACTTTCATATATTGAGAAAGCTAAAAACCCAACAAGCAGGTAATTATATCTATATTTATCTATACTATATTAAAAACATGAAGACTCTTAAAATGTTGTCTTTAATTATCATATATTATTTTAATGACATTAAATATAGACTACAATACAAATTCTAAAATAATTTATCCTAAAATAATTGGCCAATTTCTAAATATTTGGTAGAAGATTTTATTTATTAAGATATTGGTCAATAATTAAAAGACTCTATAATAAACAATACTGTCATTTACTATTTTCCTTAAACTAATTGTTATTAAATTAATATCCTAATATTTGAGAACTATTTTATGAAACTATTATCCTAAATTTAGGACTTTTAGATCAATTGAAACTCTTATTATTAGTTTTTCTTATTTAAACTAAGAAGAAAATCTTAATATTTATTTAATGTCAAGTAGGAGAAGAATACAACTAAATCCAATGGTATACAATTTCAAATAATAGCCTTAAGTCATACTCTTTCCTATCAAATTCAAAAGAAAAATTCCATGTAATTTTTTTTTGTTATAAAATTTGATTTAGGAGTCTCACTTTTTTGTTCTTATTTCAAAGTTTAGGAGTTCTTTTTGTTAGGATTTGTTTTGATTTTTTACCATAATTATAATTACCTATTTTGGTGTAAAAGATTTCCCGATTAAAAAAAATCTTTCATATTAATTCTTTTTTAGAGGAAAAGTTTTGAACTTCTATAAATTGAGAATTTTTTAGTTTCTCACAAACAATTAAATAGCATTTAAGAGTTTTGTTTAGGGGAGATTATTCTCTCAATTGTTTTATGTTTTTAATATTAGCTTGTAGGTCACTTGACCAAATCATATTAAATATTATGTGGGTGAAAATAATTATAGTATTGCTCTTGTAGTTTTTTGTCCTTTGATTTCTATGACTATTTGTTGATTCCTTGTACCTAGATTGTCGTATTGTTTTGTTATTGTTTCTTTAATGTTACTATCTCTTGTTTTGGTTATTACTTGTTGTTTTTTTGTACTTTTGTTACTATTGTTTTGTCTTGTGCCAAGAATCTAACGAAAACAGTCTTTTTACCTCTGAAATAAAGGTGAGATCTATGTACACGCTACCTTTTTCAAATTCCAATTTGTGAAATTATACTAAGTATGTTGTTATTGTTATTGTTGTATATTGTTAGTATTTTTATTATAGATATGTGACACCCCGGAAATGTTTTCGCAATGACTCGAACATTCCTTCATGTGTGGGTAGACTCGGACCGGAGGACTTGTAATTATACACATGAGTTAGGATTAATTCCTAAGTATTTGAAGTGTGTTAGATGTGTTTAGGGGTCATAAGGGATCTCTAACACCAAGTCGAGTCCAATCAACTTCAAATGACCATATCTCCTAAGATATAAAGAACTGGGTGGCCCATGACCTACCAAATTAAAGTTCTTTGAGTCTTCTTTCCAACGCCACCAAGATTGTAATTTTTGGAGTTCGGAGTCAAAAGTTATGGCCATTTTACTACAGATTAGTACTGCAGGAATTTCAGGCCTGGGCGAAATTCAGGCTTGGCGCTCCAGTGGCGCCCCACGCCACTATAGCGCCAGAAAACAACCTCAGTAGTTTGGGGCTTGGCGCGATGCGCCACTATTAGATGTGCAGGGTTTTAAGCCTATTTTGGCTTGGCGCTGCAGTGGCGCGATGCACCACTATAGCGCCAGCAAGACTTTTGCCCAAATTTCTAGATTTTTGGAAGAGGGGCAACTTGAACTTTTTCCAAATTATATATACACCATCCTTGAGCATTTTGGACCATTATTTTCAGCTTCTCTCTCTCTCTAAAAATCCCTAGAAATTTTTCCTCTCTTCTTCTTCTTCTTCCCCAAATCCATCTCCAACAAAGGGTACCTTCAAGAGCTTCTAGAATTCAAGCCTTCCATTGAAGACCTAACATCAAGTTCACCTAACATCAAGTTCCTTCAAAGTCTTCAAACAAGGTATGTAAGGCTACTCTAAAATATGGATTGATTTCTTCCATATGTCCATAGATGTGTTGGTTAGGAGTTGCGAAAGAGTTGTACCTTCTAGAAAGGTTTTCTTGAAATTTTTCCCTAAACTATGGAATGTTTTTAGATACAAATGGTTGATTGAAGATTTTAATGAATTGAGTTACTAAATATTTATTTTTCATATTATTAACTACAAATGTATCTTTGTATTTATATTTATAGGTATTGACGATATTCTTGAGTTGAGTTTTGTTGAGAGTATGGGTTCATGTTTCATTCACATGAACCCAAGATGAGATTTCTTGTCATAAATGTCTTGAGGTTGAGATGAATAGTTGTGTGTATATATGTATTGATTGGAATGAAAAGAATGAATTGGTTAGTTAAGAACGTCCCTTTGCTTCTATAAAATGAACATATGACAAAAAAATTAAGGATTTTGGAGTAGATGTTTGATGATTGATGTGATGGTGATACTTGACAATGATGTGATGATAATGTTTGACGATGATGTAAATGATAATATAGGATGATGATGTTTTGATGACGATGTGAGTGATGACATGAATGGTGCTTATTTAATATATGTAGAATGATTGATGAAGAGGTATATTGATGAGGATGTTATGTGGTGGAGCGGATTGGAGTCTAATGTGATTATGGGATGTGCGATTTGCATAATCTGAGTTGATTGGAGTCTTATGAGTATTTTGAAAATAAAGGATATTTTGAGAAGGAGTTTTAAATAAATGATTTGTGAGCATTTTTGCATAAACTATTTATACACTATTTTTGAGTTTAAGAAATGATTATTTTCATCTATGATTTAAAAAGAGTTTAAGCATGAGTTGATTTTGAGGAGTCTTTTAATTATTTTGAACATGAGTATTTTGATTATAAATGAGTTGAGCATTTTACTTGTTAATGTGTCTTATTGATCTCTTTGACCATGTGATTAAGTTTGTATGAGCTTTGTCCCCTATTTATTTGATTCTATATGTGTTGATGTTGTTGAGCTAAGAAGTTTCTAAAATGAGCCTTTATGTGAGTATGAGTTGATGAAGATGAGTTGTTAAATATGTTTTATTGATCTTCTTAATTATATAGGATTGATAAAGGATGTTATTTTCTTAAAAATGTTACCTATTACTAAGTGTCGATTTAAAGTCTTGAAGTTGTTATGAGTCTCATAGATTTCTCAAATGGATGGAGGAAAGATTGGTTATGTCCATATGTTGCTATAAATGTGCAGTTAAATTTCTTTTGAAAGATATGATTGAGATTTCTCGGATAGTATGATTGGAAGAGATTTGATCGTGATAGAGTTGATGAGCTGACAAGGTTGTAATGAGACTTGTCGATATGAGTTGATTGAGTTGATTGGATGGAGTTTTATGAGCATTGAGTCTTGGGAGGAGTATCGAGCACCGAATTGGGCAAGAGTATAGTCCATACTCGAACCCAATACCTGTGTTGCCAAACGTAGGGGGGATTGAACTGTTAAAGTCAGATGCCTCCCGGAGAGATTTGTCCTGACATTATAGGACTTGGTTGGATTAGATCTATGAGTTGTTGATTCGTTCGTACCCTGGCAAAGTATGAACGGGCGCGGTAATAACGTCATTTTGTTATACTTTCACTGGCTCATTAGTGATGGTTGTCGGTTAAGAGAAACTCCCAAATAGGTCTTGATAGTACTCTAAGTCAGTTGAGTTGAGCGAGTTGCTATATGCTTATGAATTAGTCCTGTCTAAACTATTTCTTGTTAGACTTAGGACACTTGAGTGAGTTGTTACATATTTATTGAGTTGAGTCCTTTGAGTTGAATTGTAAAACATTGCATAATTTAATTTGCATATTTACTGAGTTGAGTCCTTTGAGCTGATGGTTGAGTTGAATGTTGAGTAGATTGTATATGGTCGGATTGGAATAGATGAATTGTGATTGGATTGAATTGTATGGTATATGATTGGTCTATGTCTAAACTGTATCCTTACTTTAGATTTACGACGCTTTATTTGAGTCCCTCTTATCTTTCTGATTTGAGATATGTGGACCGATGTTATTCTTCCTCGAGGTATATTTCATTCTGCCATATTACATACTCGTACATTCCACGTACTGACGTCCATTTGGACCTGCATTGTTTCATGATGCAGAGACAGGTTTAAGAGATCGTCAATAGGAGCATCATTGGGGATCTATTCGCATTCAGCGTATTGGTGAGTCCTCCCCTACATTCAGAGGACACCGTCTATGTATTCTTGCATCGATTTAGCCCTTTTCATTTTGATTTGAGGTAGCCATGAACATGTCATTGGCACCAATTAGATAGTAGTGATAGAGGCTTCATAGACTAGATAGTGATGGGTCGATTGAGTACTTCTATCTTGAGTTATTCTTATCAAACTATTTTTAATGACAAATATTTTAGTTGATCTGTTGGCCTATGGCCTTTATTTTTCGAGTTGGATGGGGGATTTGAGTTGCCCGCTAAATTATTCTTTATTTTTAAACTTTTCGCTGAATGAATGAATGAACGGATGTGTGATCAGGCTATGTGGTTCGCTTGGAAACTAGAAATAGTTTCTAAGTACCGGTTACGTCTATGGTACCCTCCCGGGGCGTGACAAATATAGTATCAGAGCACAGAGTTCAAGAGTCTTAGGGAGTCTATGAAGCCGTGTCTAGTAGAGTCTTGCTTATGGGTGTGTTGTGCACCACACTTATAATCAAGAGGCTATAGGAAATTAAGAATTTGTTTCCCTTCTTTCATATTCTAAGTTCGTGCGATAGAGTTTGACTCTATAAATTTTCCCTTCTAATTCGTGCGTTGCTCAAATCCATTTGACTACCCCTCATACTCAAGGTGGTTTAAACGGTAGATATGAGATTCTTGTTGATGAGTTAAGATAAATTCTTGAGGAAGGGAAGAGACGGCACAAGGCTTGAGAGGAGCCGATTATTGTGCTTAACTCTATTGATCTGGAAGGATGTACTCTCATTCGTATGGATCGTGCATTGAGTCAGAGCAAGATGTATCCTAGAATCTTATCCCTACATCTTGATTCAAATGTCACCTTCGAGGGGAAAGTTACGTATCTGAGTGAAAAGTCTTACCATTCAACGGAATGTGGTTTGAGGTATAGTGAGCTATGGTTGGTAGAATGATTGTAGAGATAGGAAGATGGAGATAGAGGAGTAGAACTAAAGTAGTAAGAATGGTGGTTGATTGAGGCCTACAACTAGAGTGGAGTATCTATAGGGTGAGTAATGAGGTGTAATAAATGATTGTAATAGTTCTAGTTTCAAGATTTTATTTAGTAGGCTTGACATGACGTATGCAAGAGATTAAGATATTAACTTGGGAAGAGTACGTGTCATGGAAGGAGGGGTATGTGGCCCTCAAATGTAAGTAGTGAGTTGAGGCTAAGTCATTTAGTAAGAAGAGGCTTAAGATGTATGTATGAAACAGTATAGATTTGAATAAGGTTCTAAATTTGTGAGTCGCTTTGAGTGACTAGTTAGTGTCCTTTAGTTGATGCCTTTAAGCTAAGGGGGAGATGATGGGGTAATGAGTCAAAGTAAGTCTTGAGCTTCCGATAGTGATGAGTTGGCCAAGATGATAGTGGACGAAGTTGAGCGAGAGTAGATGAGGGAGAGTGAGTGCTTCCCGATTGTGATAGTTGTGTTGTACTTGTCTAGTTGAGGATAAATGTATGGAGGAGGAGTGAGATGAGACCTTGTGATGAGCAATAGATAGGTAAGAGTATGTTATTGTGTCTCCGGGAAAGAGCCCATACGATGATGAGGGTATAAGTCTTGAAGTAAGCTCGGGAACTCTTAGATATGAGTGAGGTAGTTAGAGTAATAAGGTTGAGTGTACGGTTGTCACTGTGAGAGTGATGGTAGTAGGCTAATGATAGCATTTGGGGGGAAAGATTGGAGGTACGTGGAGGGTATTATGAGGTTTGGAAAGGAGAGGAAGTTTGGACACCGATATATTGACCTCATGAAATGGTGAAGAGGATTGGAAATGTCGCTCGTGAATTGGAATTTGACAGTTGAATATGTAGATGTTTGAATGATTCGGTTGATGGAGTTTCGATGTTCTATTCGTGCCAAATGATGAGAATGATAAAGGCGATGTCCCTATTCTTGAGTTGAAATGATTTGTCTATTCTTGAGTTTGAATAGCCAATTGTCTAAATTTCTCGATTGGTTAATTCGATTGAGTTTCGATTTTTATTCGTGCCTCGAGTCCACCATTGGTTTACTCATCATTCGAGGACGAATGATCCCAAGGGGGAGATAATGTGACACCCCGTAAATATTTTTACAAAGACTCGAACATTCCTTCACGTGTGGGTAGACTCGGACTGGAGGACTTGTAATTATTAACATGAGTTAGTATAAATTCCTAAGTATTTGAAGTGTGTTAGATGTGTTTAGGGGTCATAAGGGATCTCTAACACCAAGTCGAGTCCAAAGAACTCAAATCGATTAAGTTTTCGGATGAGTTAGTATAAGGGTCAACTTCAAACGACCATATCTCCTAAGATATAAAGAACTGGGTAGACCACGACCTACCAAATTAAATTTCTTTGAGTCTTCTTTTCAACTCCACCAAGATTGTAATTTTTGGAGTTCGGAGTCAAAAGTTATGGCCCTTTTACTACAGACTAGTACTGCAGGAATTTCAGGCCCGGGCGAAATTCAGGCTTGGCGCTCCAGTGGCGCCCCACGCCACTATAGCGCTAGAAAATAGCCTCAGTAGTTTGGGGCTTGGCGCGACATGCCACTATTAGATGTGTAGGGTTTTAAGCCTATTTTGGCTTGGCGCTGCAGTGGCGCGATGCGCCACTATAGCGCCAACAAGACTTTTGCCCAAATTTCTAGATTTTTGGAAGAGGGGCAACTTGGACTTTTTCCAAATTATATATACACCATCCTTGAGCATTTTGGACCATTATTTTCAGCTTCTCTCTCTCTCTAAAAATCCCTAGAAATATTTCCTCTCTTCTTCTTCTTCTTCCCCAAATCCATCTCCAACAAAGGGTACCTTCAAGAGCTTCAAGAATTCAAGCCTTCCATTGAAGACCTAACATCAAGTTCCTTCAAAGTCTTCAAACAAGGTATGTAAGGCTACTCTAAAATATGGATTGATTTCTTCCATATGTCCATAGATGTGTTGGTTAGGAGTTGCGAAAGTGTTGTACCTTCTAGAAAAGTTTTCTTGAAAGTTTTCCCTAAACTATGGAATGTTTTTAGATACAAATGGTTGATTGAAGATTTTAATGAATTGAGTTACTAAATATTTATTTTTCATATTATTAACTACAAATGTATCTTTGTATTTAGATTTATAGGTATTGACGATATTCTTGAGTTGAGTTTTGTTGAGAGTATGGGTTCATGTTTCATTCACATGAACCCCAGATGAGATTTCTTGTCATAAATGTCTTGAGGTTGAGATGAATAGTTGTGTGTATATATGTATTGATTGGAATGAAAAGAATGAATTGGTTAGTTAAGAACGTCCCTTTGCTTCTATAAAATGAACATATGACAAAAAAATTAAGGATTTTGGAGTAGATGTTTGATGATTGATGTGATGGTGATACTTGACAATGATGTGATGATAATGTTTGACGATGATGTAAATGATAATATAGGATGATGATGTTTTGATGACGATCTGAGTGATGACATGAATGGTGCTTATTTAATATGTGTAGAATGATTGATGAAGAGGTATATTGATGAGGATGTTATGTGGTGGAGCGGATTGGAGTCTAATGTGATTATGGGATGTGCGATTTGCATAATCTGAGTTGATTGGAGTCTTATGAGTATTTTGAAAATAAAGGATATTTTGAGAAGGAGTTTTAAATAAATAATTTGTGAGCATTTTTGCATAAACTATTTATACACTATTTTTGAGTTTAAGAAATGATTATTTTCATATATGATTTAAAAAGAGTTTAAGCATGAGTTGATTTTGAGGAGTCTTTTAATTATTTTGAACATGAGTATTTTGATTATAAATGAGTTGAGCATTTTACTTGTTAATGTGTCTTATTGATCTCTTTGACCATGTGATTATGTTTGTATGAGCTTTGTCCCCTATTTATTTGATTATATATGTGTTGATGTTGTTGAGCTAAGAAGTTTCTAAAATGAGCCTTTATGTGAGTATGAGTTGATGAAGATGAGTTGTTAAATATGTTTTATTGATCTTCTTAATTATATAGGATTGATAAAGGATGTTATTTTCTTAAAAATGTTGCCTATTACTAAGTGTCGATTTAAAGTCTTGAAGTTGTTATGAGTCTCATAGATTTCTTAAATGGATGGAGGAAAGATTGGTTATGTCCATATGTTGCTATAAATGTGCAGTTAAATTTCTTTTGAAAGATATGATTGAGATTTCTCGGATAGTATGATTGGAAGAGATTTGATCGTGATAGAGTTGATGAGCTGACAAGGTTGTAATGAGACTTGTCGATATGAGTTGATTGAGTTGATTGGATGGAGTTTTATGAGCATTGAGTCTTGGAAGGAGTATCGAGCACCGAATTGGGCAAGTGTATAGTCCATACTCGAACCCAATACCTGTGTTGCCAAACGTAGGGGGGATTGAACTGTTAAAGTCGGATGCCTCCCCGAGAGATTTGTCCTGACATTATAGGACTTGGTTGGATTGGATCCATGAGTTGTTGATTCGTTCGTACCCTGGCAAAGTATGAACGGGCGCGGTAATAACGTCATTTTGTTATACTTTCACTGGCTCATAAGTGATGGTTGTCGGTTAAGAGAAACTCCCAAATAGGTCTTGATAGTACTCTAAGTCAATTGAGTCGAGCGAGTTGCTATATGCTTATGAGTTAGTCCTGTCTAAACTATTTCTTGTTTGACTTAAGACACTTGAGTGAGTTGTTACATATTTATTGAGTTGAGTCCTTTGAGTTGAATTGTAAAACATTGCATAATTTAATTTGCATATTTACTGAGTTGAGTCCTTTGAGCTGATGGTTGAGTTGAATGTTGAGTAGATTGTATATGGTCGGATTGGAATAGATGAATTGTGATTGGATTGAGTTGTATGGTATATGATTGTTCTCTGTCTAAACTGTATCCTTACTTTAGATTTACGACGCTTTATTTGAGTCCCTCTTATCTTTATGATTTGAGATATGTGGACCGATGTTATTCTTCCTCGAGGTATATTTCATTCTGCCATATTACATACTCGTACATTCCACGTACTGACGTCCATTTGGACCTGCATCATTTTATGATGCAGAGATAGGGTTAAGAGATCGTTAATAGGAGCATCATTGGGGATCTATTCGCACTCAGCGTATTGGTGAGTCCTCCCCTACATTCGGAGGACACCGTCTGTGTATTCTTGCATCGAGTTAGCCCTTTTCATTTTGATTTGAGGTAGCCATGAACATGTCATTGGCACCAATTAGATAGTAGTGATAGAGGCTTCATAGACTAGGTAGTGATAGGTCGATTGAGTACTTCTATCTTGAGTTATTCTTGTCAAACTATTTTTAATGACAAATATTTTATTTGATCTGTTGGCCCATGGCCTTTATTCTTCGAGTTGGATGGGGGATTTGAGTTGCCCGCTAAATTATTCTTTATTTTTAAACTTTTCGCTGAATGAATGAATGAACGGATGTGTGATCAGGCTATGTGGTTCGCTTGGAAGCCAGAAATGGTTTCTGAGTGCCAGTTACGTCTAGGGTACCCTCTCGTGGCGTGGCAAGATACTACACGTTTAAGTAGATATAACTCCATAACTTCTAACTCAACCATTTTTTATTGGAGTAATATAAATGTACGTGACATATTCTAACTTATTTGATATGATTACCTTAATTAACTTTTTAAAATTTGATCAACCAATATATGTACACTAAACTAGTACTATATTAAAAACACGAAGATCCTTAAAATATTGATTAAACTTTTTGTCTTTCATTAAAAGACTACACTTTAGTCAAAATTGTCTTTTCACCATTTTTCTTTAATTAAGAATTTTAAAATTAATTCATTTTCTAATATTTAGTGATAGATATTACTTAATTATATATCCCTATAGTTTTGGCCCATATAGGAGTCTTTTCCACATAACTACACGGTAATTAGCTAATTCCTTAGATGTAGGAGTCTTTCTTTTATTAGGAGAGATTTATGAACATTATTAGGTACCACAAGGACTTATTACTCAATAAATATGATCTAATTCGTCTGAGATATAATCACTAATGAGTAATGAGAATTTTACATTGGACTTATTTTTTTTATTTTTTTAAAAAAATTGGGGTAGAGATACTTGGACTTATTCCTTCATTTATACACCTTTAAAATTAATTTTTTATACCCTACTTCTAAATTATAAATGACCAAAAAAAAAGAAGCCATGCTAAGCAATAACTTCAGACTAAAAAGTCTACGCTTAGCAACAACCTCCAATACTACTTTGGAATTCAAGTTGTGATTGTTCATCGTATATGTCTTCAACAATGCATGTTATGATGGCAACATTATTTTAATTTACAGACTATAATTAAGGTGCTCCCTATTATTCATTCTTCTTGACTTCACTTTTCTTTACCTAGCATCTATTTTATTCTTTTCTAATTAATCTATGGACTCCGGTGAACTTTTTAAGAAGACCATGAAATTAGGATACCTTGAAGTTCCTTTGCAAAGAATACATGTATAATAAACATCTAATACATTCATGATTTATGTAATATTTAAAATTTAATATGAACATGTGATTACTTTTAGAGAATACTTTCTTATATGTTCGAGTCCACTATTTCAACAAGTGAAGAAGAAGTTGAATGGATTGCCAGTATGATTGTGTGTATTCTTTTTTGGATTATTATTATTTTGTGGCTTTGAATTTTCTTAATTTCGGCTTTTTTAGTATATTATTTAAATAAATTTAATATTTATTTTAACGATTGAAGTTGTTTTATCTGGTGATAGTTTGGTGATAATGGATAGTTCCAAGCCTGAAATTTCCCCTAAAAAAACTATGTATAGAGGTATCCATAACACAGTTTTTGATTAAAATCAAAACCAAATCAGTGTAATCGATTTTTTAATTTTTAAAATCAAATATAATAATGTACACATCTATCAATTTGGTTAAGCCTTATATATTGTATATATGTAATTATTAAAAATCATACAAAAAGTACTATAGTTTTCCCTTACTCATGATAAAAAATTCCCAGTACTCTTTATCTATTTTTGTCTTGTGTAATTGATCATATAAAGAACAAATACGAGCATTCTTCATCTCTCTTTGGTGTGAAGTTGTTAAACAATTAATGTTGAAGCTGTTTAATCAACTTCACTCTATATTAATCTTTTCTATTATTATTTCCATCTTATAAAGTAAATTTAATTTATTAACTTTAATATTGATTCTTTCTTGTCTTGACTATTAATCAATTGTCGTGAATTTTTTATGAGTCAGTGTTAAATGAATTTTTAAATAATTTATTATAGGATTAATATATTATACATTAATCTCATTTGTTTTCATTAAGATTATTACGTTTGAATTTAAATGCACATCAAAATATTAAAATGTGCAATAAAATTTAGAGCTGTGAATCTTAATAAATATCTGAATATTAAAATGATGCATTGAAATTTGAATACTAAATAGTTCAGACTATTATTTTCTTAACATCTAAATATATAAAATTTGTCTTTATTTTAAAAATAATAAATATAAAATTCAAATAGGATACTCAATTGATCCAACATTGTATCAATAAAATAGTTTAAATTTTTTATATGACTATTGATGGCGGTGATGACAAACGATGTGATTGTGTGTGTAAGGTCCCGTGTATTTTGAAGGTTGAAATGTCTTAATAAGGTAAAATAGGGGGAAAATGACTTCGAAGGATATTTTCAAACTCGATGAATTCAAATTGTATATACATGAGTTAGGATCAATTACTAAGTATTTAAAGTGTATTAGATATGATTTAGGGTCATAAAGAATCTCTAACACCAAACCAAGTCCAAAGAATTTTTATCAGCTAAGTTTTCGTATGAGTCCGTAATTAGGGCTTGGCATAAAATACCGAAAACCGAATTACCGAACCGAACCGGCTATTTTGGTATTTCGGTATTCAGTAATTTGGTTCGGTAGTTGGTACCAAAAGTCCACAATTTCAGTATTTTGGTTTCGGTTTTGGTATTTATTTTTTTCCCGTTCAGTAGTTCGGTAAATACCGAATATCGTAATTAATATGGCTAGTGGACCACTAGTCCACTATTGTATGTCTGTTGGGCCTAAGCCCTTTAGGAATTATTTTAAGGCAGCCCAAATCCCTAACCCAATAACCCAACAGCCTACTCCAACAACATTACAACAAAAATCCATTTAGGGCTAGGGTTAACTTTCATTCTTTCTTTCTGTTTCTCAGTTTCTCTACTTCTCACTTCTCAGTTCTCTCGTTCTTCACTTCTTCTTCTTCTTCAGTTCTTCACTTCTTCAGTTCTTCTTCACTTCTTCTTAGTTTCTCACTTCTCAGTTCTCGTCGTCATCAGTCATCACTCATCAGTCGACAGTCACCGTCTCACAGGAAAGTAAAAAAAAAAGAAAAAGTAGCTTCACAGGTAAGTAATTTGTTGATTCATTTTTCTGTGCAATTTCAGCATTTCTAAGCAGTTTAATTTGTTAAATTTGAACTTTTAATTCAGTTCGAACTTAAAAATCACGGGTTTTTTGCTTTTGGGCGTAGATGAAGTGAGAAAAAGTATGTGGTTCTAGACTTCTAGTTACTTGATAGATTGTTTAAGTATAGGGAAATTTTGGACTGTGTTCTGACTTCTGATAGCATTTGTTGATAGAAACTTGACTTTTAGAAGAGTTTTATTTCTGCATTTTCCCTATTCCGTGTTCACAAGGAAAAGAAGCTAAGTGGTGTAATTATAAGTTAATGGAAAAATCATATAGCAGCATTCTTGGTTCTCTATTTTTCAGTAATTGGTAAAGTTGTTGCCATGTGACCAAGAGGTCACGGGTTCAAGCCTGGAAACAGCCTCTGGCAGAAATGCAAGGTAAGGCTGCGTATAATAGACCCTTGTGATCGGGCCCTTCCCTAGACCCTGCGCATAGCGGGAGCTTTAGTGCACCGGGCTGCCCTTTTTTAACTTTAATATATTGAATACTGCATTTTCCAGTGTATGTATTGTGCTATGATAGGAAGAATGAGATTGAATCTACATTACCTGATCAAAGTATCCTTCTTTGTTGCTTTGTTTCTTGCTTCCTTTCTTTCAAATGAAAATGATTGTTAATTTATGTCTTATAACATTTGTAATCTCTTCAATGTTTAGATGGAAGATGAAACATGTCGAACAACCAATGTCATTGGAAGCGCACCTTTGTCTCTTACCGAGTCTCTTGATTCAATGCTGGAAGTTCAATAACATGCAGTGACGGTGAAGAGAAAAGCTATAGAACTAAGATCTGCTGCTTGGCCGCATTATGATAAGCTCATAGAAGATAAAATTAATAAAGCTAAGTGCAAGTATTGTGGTAAAGTTCTCTTAGCTGATTCAACTAAAAATGGAACAAGTGGACTGAATAAACATTTGAAAACTTGTCCTAAAAATCCAAACAAGGTTAACAATTTCAATTCCAAGTACAAATAATCAAATTTAAACTTTCCCTTAGAAGGTGAAATGCATGATGGGGCAATTTGGACTTTTGATCAAGAGGCATCTCAGAGGGCTTTAGTTGAGATGTTAATCCTTGATGAACTTCCTTTTCGTTTTGTTGAAAAGGAAGGTATTAAGAATTTTATGAAAAAAACCCAAACTTTATTTCGAGTTCCCTCCCGTAGAACAATGACTAGGGATTGTTATCAAGTTTTTGGTGAAGAGAGACAAACGTTTATGAAGTATTTGAAAGAAACATCACCAGAGTTTGTCTAACCATAGACACATGGACTTTTATTCAAAGAATAAATTATATGTGTTTGACAGTACACTTTATTGATAGTGATTGGTTTTTGTATAAACAAATTTTAAACTTTCAGGTTGTTACTAGTCATAAGGGTGAAGAAATGGCCCGTTGTATTAGTAAGTGTTTGCTTGATTGGAAATTGAAGAAAATAATCACTATAACTGTAGATAATGCTTTTTCTAATGATGTCATGGTGAAAGAGTTACACAAACAACTGGTTAATTAGGGATCCAACATGAAATGTGGTAACCATCTTCACGTGAGATGTATGGCTCACATTTTGAATCTTATTGTGCAATATGGCATGAAAGAAGTTGGTCCATCGATCAAACGTGTTAGGCAAATGGTGAAATATGTTAGACAATCTCCCGCAAGGATTAGAAAATTTGAGGAATGTTGTGAACTAAAAAATATAGACAGTAAGAAGTCATTATGTTTAGATATTTCAACCCGGTGGAATTCGACCTACTTGATGTTGGATGCCGCACAACATTTTGAGAGTGCATTTGATTACTTTGATCTCGAAGATGGTGGATTGTCAACTTATCTTGCTAATCATGTTTGTGAAGATGGAAGTGTTGCAGGTGTACTTGAAAGTGATGATTGGCAAAAGGTGAGAAATATGGTAATATTTCTTAAAAGATTTTATGATCTAACTGAAAAGGTTTCAGGTTCACTCTACGTCACTTCTGCTGGTCACTTTGAAGATATAGTTGAGCTTCACAATCATTTAAGAGAGTGTATGGAAGACAATGATCCTTCTTTGGCAAAAATGGGAGAAAAAATGAAACAAAAGTTTGTCAAGTATTAGGGTGCTTCTGAAAAAATGAATAAAGTGCTTTTTATTGCCTCTATCTTAGATCCTCATAACAAACTTGAGTATGTTGGCGACGCACTTGAGGATATGTTTGGAGATGAAAAGGGGAGTGAAATAAAAGATGAAATAGTGACTTACATGAAATCTATGTTTGAAGAGTATGTAGCAAAATTCTCTAATGTATCTCGATGCCCATCTACTCTCTCTGATTTATCGGGTCAGACATCGGATTCATCTATCTCTAACACTAGCACAAAATCAACAAAAGTAAGAAATAGGATCTAAATGAAGAGGAACAAACAAGATGGTACATGTTTGGGTAGTAAGTAGGAGTTGGAAAGGTATCTTAGTGAAGAACTAGAGCCGACTGATGATGACGATAATTTTGATATCTTGTCGTGGTGGAAAGTTCATTCTCCTAGATATAAAATTCTTTCCGAGATGGATCGTGATGTGTTGGCAATTCCAATTTCTAGTGTGGCATCGGAATGTGCCTTTAGCACCGGGGGTTGTATTCTTGATTCATTTAGGAGTTCTTTGACTCTGAAATTGGTGCAAGCTGTATTTGTCTTCAAGATTGGCGTCAAAATGAGCCTTATCCCATAAATGTTGAAGAAGATTTTAATGATCTTATGAAACTTGAACTTGGTATGTTTTACAGTTTCGATATTTTATGTTTATATTTTTTTACTTTGTTTAATTGTTGACACATTTTAAATTCTTTTTAGCTATGGATGATATTGACTTGCATTGTTCAAGCTGAAAAACAGTAAAAGTAGATTTTGGACTCTATTTCCTCTGCTGCTACTGTTTCTGACTTCTGATTTTGGAGCTGCTGCAGGTGGTGGTGGTGTTGTGTGTAGTATGCTGCTGCTGTAGGTAGTGTTGCAGCTTATGTTATTTGTTGTTGTTGTGTGTTGCAGATGAAGCATTTTGTTGTTGTTGTTGTTGCATGTTGTATGCTGTTGCAGGTCCTGTTGTTGTGTTTCTCCTGCCAATTATTGGCTTATTACTGCTGTAGTGTAGCTGCTGCAGCTTGCAAGTGTTGTTGTTGCAGGTTGTTGCTTGTTTTGGTGGCTGTTATAGGGAGCTGTTGCAGGTGGTGGTGGTGGTGTGTGTAGTGTACTGCTGCTTGGTGTAGTGTTGCAGCTTATGTTGTTAGTTGTTATTGTGTGTTGCAGCTGAAGCATTTTGTTGTTGTTGTTGCATGTTATATGCTATTGCAGGTGCTGTTGTTATGTTGCTCCTGCCAATTATTAGCTTATTGCTGCTGTAGTGTAGCTGCTGCAGCCTGCAGGTGTTGTTGTTGCAGGTTGTTGCTGTTTTAGTGGCGTTTGTAGGGAGTTGCTCTAGGTGGTGGTGGTGTTATATGTAGTGTGCTGCTGCTGGGTGTAGTGTTGCAGCTTATGTTGTTAGTTGTTATTGTGTGTTGCAGCTGAAGCATTTTGTTGTTGGTGTTGCATGTTGTATGCTGTTACAGGTGTTGTTGTTGTGTTGCTCCTGCCAATTATTGGCTTATTGCTGCTGTAGTGTAGCTGCTGCAGCCTGCAAGTGTTGTTGTTGCAGGTTGTTGCTATTTTGGTGGCTGTTGTAGGGAGCTGCTGCAGGTGGTGTTGTTGTTGTGTGTAGTGTGCTGCTGCTGCAGCATGCACCAGGTGTAGTGTTGCATCTTATGTTGTTTGTTGTTGTTGTGTGTTGCATCTGAAGCACTTTGTTGTTGTTGTTGCCTTTTAGTTTTAGGTTTATTTTAAGATGGTTTGTGGCTACTTATCTTGTAAAAAAAATGCTTGCATTTGTGTTGATCTTATAAGACGCAGAAATTTTGGTATTATCGAATACCGTACTGAACTGAATTTTTATTTACCGATTACCGAATTACCGAACCGAAGTTTGAAAGTTCGGTATTTGATATATACTTTGAATTACCGATTACCGAATCTAAATTTTGAAAATACCGAACGCCCAACCCTATCTGTAATAGGGTCAACTTCAAATGATCATATCTCCTAACATATAACTAATTAGGTGGCCCATGACCTATCAAATTAAAAGTCTTTGAGTCTTTTTTCCAACACAACCAAGTTGCCTCATTTCGAGTTTGGAGAAAAACGTTATGACCATTTTACTAGAGACTATCGTTGCAGCAATTTCGAGCCTGGCGCAGTGCGCCCGAAATCAGCTACTATAGTTTTGGCCCAGGTGCAATGCGCCAGCAATGCTCTGAACCCCCTTTTTAGGTTTTTTTTATAAAGGGCATCTTGGACAATTACCTAAACATATATAGATGGGCTTGGATGCATTTTAGGATCATTTTTCAGTCTTTTGCCTCCCCAAAACCCTAAAATTCATCCTCCTCTCTCTCAAATCATCTCTAACAAATTTTCTCTCAAACTCAAGGATTCAAGGCTCCTTATTGAAGGACAAACATCAATATTTCTTCAAGTTCTACTCTAAGGTATGTGGGTGTTTATCCATGGGTTCTTCCACTCATGGAGTCCAAAATCCTTTCAACTAAATTTCTTGATTTCAAGTAAGATTATCTTATGGGTCATTCTTATTTCTACTTAATAGCATAAATCATGGTTAAACTAATAATTATTGGTCTATTTTGATGAAAAATAATTTCATATGTATGGATTGATGGTTTGCAAGTTTTTTTTCTCTACTTAGCTCTTTAAAGATTCTTAAATCTAATGGTGAGTTGTTTAAATCATGATTTTATTGATGGATTTCAAAGCATTTATGCATAGTTTCATTTACATATATGTTTGAAAGTTGAAGTAATTCGAACCCATCTAATTTTACTATATTTTTAATGAAGTTTGACTTGAAAGTTTTTGACTCCAACTTAAATGTTTAAGAAAGTTGAGGACTATGGTATGGAAGTCTTTTCAATGAAAGAATGAATGTTGGTGAAAAGTGTTCTCACCTAAGCTAATGGATTCTTTATGCAATAAGGACAATTCTTGTATACTTGAATCACCAAAGGTTTTAAGGAGCAATTCTATGAAGTATGTTTTTACAAATGGTGGACGGGTAGTAGATATGGTATCTCCCATATGATGATGACTTTATGCTTTATGATTTGTCTATTCCATTGAGATCTTACCTAGTACCAAATGGACCTTGGGATAGTCACTCTCTCCTGTAGTTGAGGTAAGAGACCCGTATTAAGACCACATTGTCCCATAACTACGTGCCACCATAGAATAAAGGGTCACCCATAGAAGAAGCTTGATTCTTTTGAAGGTCACCCGTAGAAGAGGCTCAATCATTCAAGTAGCTTAGTGGATCCATTTAGGCATATAGGAGTCTATCTTGGAAAATAGTCTCCCCCTTTCTTCCGGTGTAGGGGTAATATCGGGACTCTATGTTATAGCTCACATGGTTTATGTCGGTTAACGGTCGTTCTCACAAAGGTACAAGGTCCCTCTCCCAATGTTTATGATATTTCATATGATGTCTACTATAACGGTTCATCTCACAAAAAGGTAAAAAGTTTCTCTCAAAATAATTAAGGTATTTTGTTACTATAGAGGTATCTCTCATAAAGTAAAGTATGTTCTCTCACAAGGTTAAAGGTTTCTCCTAAAGAATTTATGGTATATTTTGTTACGATTCATGGTATTTTCAAAGTATATGTTTTCCTATAATAACTCATGATTTCCATTATGGTGGTTAAGTTCTTTTATGATTCATGATGGTTCCTATATTGCATTGGCCAAGTCTCATGGTTTCAAATAGTATTTCAAATGATTCCATGGTTTTAAAATGGCCCATTATATCACCTTAATGTATCATGACATTTTATAAGGTAAATGACTTCTTACTTTTACTTATGATTATCACTATAGTGTTTGTGTTTTCATGTGAATCCATTATGGTTTCCAAATTGCATTGAGGTTGTTCAAAAATTACTATCATGATTTAATGATTTACTTAGTATGTTTTATAACTTGATCAATTGCACATTATGATGACATGCATTGCATTTCTAACATACTTAGTATATTCAAACTACTAATGCATACTTTTTTATCTACATAATATCACCATGTAGGGACCTATGTTCCTCCTCGTCCTCCTCCACGTGGCTAGTTGATATTTCTTGAAAGTTGCTTTTGGATGAGTTCTCATGTTTCGGAAATAATACTCCTGTAACGCCTTGAAAATTTCCATGTCAAGATCTGAACCATTCTTCATAGCCGTATAGGCTTGAAGCCGACGACTACTAATTTCATATATGAATTAGGATCCATTCCTAAGTATTTGAAGTGTATTATATGTGTTTAGGGGTCATAAGGGACCTTTAACACCAAGCCTAGTCCAAAGAACTTCCACCGGCTAAGTTTTCGTACGAGTCCGGAATAAGGTCAACTTCAAATGACCATATCTCCTAGAATATAACAAATTGGTTGTACCATGAGCTATCAAATTAAAGGTCTTTGAGTCTTATTTCCAATGCCACTGAGTTTTCCTCATTCCAAGTTTGGAGTCAAAAGTTATGACCATTTTACGACAAACTATCACTGCAGAAATTTTTGGCCTGATGCTTCAGTGGCGCCCGATGCCACTATAGCGCCCGAAACTAGCCTCAATAGTTTGGGTGCTGGCGCGGCGTGCCAGCTATTGCACCAGCTATCGCGCCAGCAGGGTTTTTAGCTCATTTTCCAGATTTTAAGGTCATTTTAGTCTCTTCTTGTGTTTTAAACCAAAGTGAGGTCATTTTGGGGACTAAATTGACCCTATCTAAAGATCCTAAACCTTCTAACTCTCTCATTTTCTGACAATTAGACTAAAACACTAAGTCCTCTCCTCTCAAAGTTCTCCCAAGGGTTTCAAGAAGAAAATCTAGGGTTTCATTCAAGGTTCTTGAAGTCTCCATTACTCTCAAGTTTGCATTTGGGAATTTTTTCTCCAAGGTACGTGGGTTTTCATCCATGGATTCTTCCACCCATGGAGCCCAAATGTTTTCTCAACTTAGTATACCAATTTTAAATGATGAAATCCTATGGTATTTTATATAATGGTTCCAAATGCATAGATTATGGTATATTTTAAGTTATTTACTCCTATTGATATATATGTATATTGACTCCTAATTTCAAGTGATGAGAAATTTTATGGATTTTCATACTACGATTTCAAATGTATAGATTCTTGAATATTTGAAGTTTGTTTGGCTATGTTGACTTATGGTGATCCTTATTTACATGAAATGGATGGTTTATCAAGGTACTTATATAAAGGTTTGAAAGGTTGCCTTGGAATAGGAATAAATGGCAGAAAAGGTTTTAAAGTGTATATGGTGGGTTGTTTTTAAGATGTTTGATTGGATACATTCATATCATTCTCACGTATATAAGTATCCTTTAAATGTCTTTGAAGGTCTCTTTTTGAAATGAACCCACCTAGTTTCCTATAATAACGTAAAGTTGAAATGAAGTTTGACTCCAATGAATGTTATGAAGTAAATATTTACGAATGGGAGTCTTTATGAAATGATTGATTGATAAAATGGCTTCTTAGCCAAGAAATGGATTCAAAGTGAAAGGATAATTCTCACATAGTTAAATCAAATAAAATATTTAATGAGCTATTCCACCGACAATGATTTGATGTCTAAAGTTATACAATGCTTGTGTTATTATGATATTTAAATATTATTTCGTGGAATTGACCTAGCACAGAATGTATCATGTAGATGGAGACTCGACCTAACGGGTTCTTAAGTAAAGTCTCATGATGCATTAACTATGCGCCAACTTAGGAGCCCTTATAGGCTATTTAGGCTAGTGGATCCACAATAAGCCAATAACGTTAAAGTTAAAGAATGCTAAAGTTGACGGAGTTCTACCCGGAAAGTAGTCTCCCCGTGCCAACGTAGGGGGTTATGTTGGATTCCATGTAATAGCTCTCATGGTCTTAAATATCGATTAAGGTCACTTCCCCACAAAATGAATGTTTCAAGGTTCCTTATGATGATGTCTAATGCATGCACTCATTATGCATATTGCTTATTCATATTCCTTTTATGTTCTTCATTTCTTAGTATACTCACATACTTAGTACATTCAAAGTACTAACACGTACTTTTGCCTACATGATATCACCATGTAGGGACCGACGTCTCTCCCCGACCTCCTCCTTGCAGCTAGCTTGGGTCGATTGAAGGTTACTTGTTGTTACACCCCACATGTTTGAACTCGGAAGGTTCCTTAAGTTACTTATAAGCTAGTATGTGAGCCACTTAAGTTACAACCCTATTGAACAACTCTAAGAAGGGAGAATGTGACACTCCATGGTAGGGAAGATTGGAAATAGGGTCAAGAGAAGTCGAAAGGAGTTGGAGGACAAGTAACGAGTTGGAGGACTCGACTTATATACGTAAACTACTAATTTAGAAGTCTTACATACGTGAGTTACTTGATTACATACCAAACTTATGTAGCAAGGGTTTCATAGGCTCTTAAAGTGAGACTAGATTACGAACCCACGAGGAGGAAAACAAATTGTGCGGGTCAGCCAATGGGAGGGTGACACGTGGCAGCACCTAAGAAAGCAGGTGACCCACCTGCTTCGAGTCAAGTAGGTGACCCACCTGTTTGGGGGAGGTGGGCCCCACTTCCATGTGGTAGTCTCTCCTTGCTTGCATAGATACGGTGGCCCAATAGGGGCTGGACACGTGTCCCCCTTAGGGGCTGACACGTGTTGCCTCCTAGGACCACCAATATACATGTATATCATGTAATATTTTTAGTTTGTATTCACAAACTCTAGCAGCAACAAAGGAAACTAAAAACCCTAAGCTAGAGAGGAAAAGAGGGCGGCCAAGGGAAACAAATAGGTAAGTCCCGATTTTGTTCTGTAAATTAATTATCTAGCATATACCATGATGATATGGAGGTATTAAAAGTATAAAATTATGGCTTGGTGTAGCAAAAATCCGATAGCAAGCAGCCACGACGTTCAAGTCACGCTAGAAAAAGTTCTGAGGCACAATTTTGGCTAGTTTTGGCCAATTTCGGGTAAGGCAAGGCTTCTTCTTTAAATTTGGAATTTATGGTGTTATTATAGGGTGTATTACACACCTCTTGGGCTGCTGTAAGTTCAACGTTCGGAATAAACTAAATTGAAGTCGCTATAGTTGAATTATTGTCGAAATAAAGTGTTGTTATTGTGAGGTGCTGATGCAGGGGTGTGGCTTGTGGTTGCAGGGTATAAATATGTTCTAAATGAGGTGGGTGATCTGATGGTTGAATCCACATGACCCCCCCGCTTTGTACGGTTAAAGGTTTGGCAAAATGGAAACTAGAAACCCTATTTTGATATCGTATTTTTGAATAAGTCATATGGAGTTTATGTTGTATATGGTTGGTGTGAATTGCTGCTGGTTATTGTTGTTGGTTGGGTGTAGATATTAGAAACCTAATTGGAAATTTAGATAGGGAACATTATAGGGGAGGTACTGCTCAATTTTCGGCGATGCCTTAGCAAATAACAGAACTAGTCGGGGAAACGACTAAGGAAATAGATTCCATTAATACTAAGGTGTAACCTAGGGTGCTGGAAAGTTAAGAGGGGTTGATATTCATATTACTTTCATGTTGAATAGGTTCAAAGGACGGCAAGCAAAACAAGATAAGGAATAATTCAGACAAGGTATGTGAAACTTCTCTTGGTATGTTTTTGGTATAGGTATGTAAAGCCTATCTTTTCTCTTTTGGCATGTCTTAGATGTAAGCAACATATGATATGAGATTTGGGGGTAATTCCATTCCCAGGTTCTGAATATGACTTTAGGACCCTCACACACTTTTGAATGTTAAACTTTAAAGTAGTAAGCTGCTATCTTCGAGTCTTCTATATGACTGTATAACAATTTTTTTTTTTTTTTTTTTGGGGAAGAGACCCTACACGAGGCTCCCACCTCTCGTGCACAGTCAGGGGTTAAGCAACACCCCCAAGCCTTAACATAAATAATCAAAAATAAAAATACAAGGAGGGGGACATAAACCTTACCTCCGATCCTATGGTGGTTCATAAGTCGGCTAACCTATTAAGGTCGGCTAACTCATCCCCAATACAAAAAGGGCTAACTATAACTAGAAAGCAGTAAACCTATGAGAGGACTCCTCCTGATACAAGTCGACTAAGAAAGCATAAATGAGGGAGACTCTCCCCTTCCATGAGAATACAAGAAAGTAACTTACACTAGTCCTATTCAATTATGCTACGACTCAGGCATAGCTACATTGAGAAGAACAAGTATACGAACCTTCTATCTCGCATGGGTTGAGGAAATTCTTTTCATCTTTGCCCTTTTTAGTCATATCGTACCAAGTAGGTCCAAGGAGTTATGTAGCAACAGCAATAGCAGCTAAGGGGGGTGAAATGATAGGAAATAAATGGAGCCATAGCAGCCAGCTTTCTTGGGGTTGTAGTTAAGGAAGCTGAGAGACAGAGTATGTGTTGAATCCCTAGCTTAAATGTATGTCTGAAGGTGCTGTGTCTGTTGGTGCTCCATCTTCTTGTCTTCTCAACAATGAAAGCAGTCAAGGAGTTCCAAAATACTTGGATGAAAGGAGGCTGCTGCAGGTGTTGAAGGTATAAAACATGTATGCATGGAGAGTTGGTGGGAGTAGGTGAGGCCCTTGCAATTGTGGTTGTTATGTCCCTTTGTCTGTGACTTTGTTTACCTGCACAAACAAGCAAACAAATAGACAACCAAGTGTGATAGTTGTGGTGTTTGTTGCAAACCTGTAGGCAGCTTCTTGTTGTCTTCAAAGAAGGATTGAGCAACTCCTTTGAGGTTATCTTATGTGCCTGCACATAACAATTAAAGGAGCAAGGAGGTTCAAGAGTTTTTGGAAGCAGTGGATCTGCTACAGGTTTTGCAGGAATGGAATGTGTATGGGTGTAGGGATGCTGTGTTGGTGAGGTCCTATCTTGGAAGGATGTTGTCTCTCTGTTGATGCTTTTCATCTGCCAGGGTTTCCCATCAGTTGTTGTACCTGCACCATAACAGAAAAACAAAAAACCAACCAGACAGACAGGGGTCTTGGAGTTGATGGTTGTATCTGTGGTGTCTTCTATGTAGTTGTTGTTAGTGCATGTTGATGAATCAATCCAGCAACCTACAACAATACAACAAATAACCAAAGGCAAGAAAGAACTTGCACCAGCTAGCAACAAGGAAAGGACCTCCAAGAGTGCTTTGGAGTCTGTTAGGATTTTCAACGTCGCTCGACTAACGTCTCCAATTATCCGATTGAGTTGAAACTTCTTGAGATATGCACAAACAGTCCTTTCTTTAGTTCTGCAAGATTTGGTGATTTACGTTATGGCAGCCTTGTCGGATTGCGTGCCCTTTCATGTTGTGACACAAACGAAAAAGGGCTATAGATTTATAAAAATGTTATCGCCTAGTGGAGCTTTGTTACATGATATTGCCTTATTTGCAGTTCAATGTGACCACAGCTGATAAATATGTGTACGGGGGGGTCCAAGTCATACCCCAGTCGCGGCCTACGGGGTTGGGTCATGACAGAAGTGGTATCAGAGCAGTTCGTCCTTAGATTGTCTGCAGACTATGTCTAGTAGAGTCTTGGTTATCGATGTGTTGCGCGCCACATCTATAAACAGGAAGCTATAGGATATTTAGGATGTTACCTTTCTTCTACATCTGATATCGTGCTATAGATCTGAGTAATAGGAAAATTCCTTATACAAACCTTGGGTCTTAATAGAAGGACGACATCAACCGAAGGAAGTAATTGATGATATGAAAAGTTACAAAGCATGAAGGTAAGTAAAGTAAAGCCACAAAAGATATCCGTTTGGTAAGGTATTGAACTAATATTGAAATGTAAAGTTGAAACCTAAAAGAAAGGCAAACAGAAAATGCCACAAATACAGTTTGAAGTTGGACATACGAGGTAAGTCCAGTATTTTTATATTATTATTAATATTCAAAGCCCTGTGTGGCTGCGGTGTAAGATGATATTGAAAGCCTTGTGCGGCTGTGATGGGATATGAATATATATATATATATATATATGTGTTAGCCCTGTGAGGTATTGTTGGTATTTTCTGCGTGCAGGTTATAGGATAGTAAGAAGTGTAGAGAAAACTCTGTTGAAATTTTCCTAGAACGGGGAAAAGGAAATGAAACATAGATTTTTGAGATGTCTGAGAAGTTGATACCAAGTACCCCTACTGTGTTCAACTAAAGCTGTAAGAGGTACCCTTCAGGTCATGGATAAGGGGCACCCTTTTCACTTAAAGAATTTTGTTTCGGAGGAACAAAAGCTTATTTAAGTAGTAAAGTTCATACTACGGTATTTCCAGCCGTATTTGTACTGTAGGAATATAAACAGAGGGCTCAGGGTGAATGATAAGATGTCCCGTGAATGAGTTTCACTCTTTTTGGAATAAAATATCAAGCCCTCAACTCCTATTGTAAATTAGACGAGTTGTTCATAACTTGAAGATAAACTCAGAATGAGACCAGGAGGGTCAAGTATTAAAATAAGTACTGTGATATTTCAAAGATTCTGGGTTCTTTCAACAATGGTTGAAAAATGATTTATGATAATAGCTTATAGTTCTCCACCGACTAATTGGGAAAAGAACTCCTAACGGAAGCATCCCAAGGAGATGTCAGGGACTGAATACAAATACGAATTAAAAGGGGGATATGTAAGTATGAATTGAACAGTGTGATACAAGTATGCAGGGATAAAGTGGAACCACTAGTAAGACGCACTTAGTACGCGTTGACTAAGTTAAAGGCCTACGTTGAGAACACAGTAAGAGCATGGGGCTTAAGATACAAAAAAATGATGCATGTATATAACATCACCCCAGAAATAGTGGAACCCTTAAGAGACAAGGACGACAAATTTAAGGAATAATTGGTGTAACCTACATTCACCCCAAGGAATAAAGGATATAGGTTGGGGTAAAGCTACTACTTCAAGAAAACCTTAAATAGTTATCGTCGGAATACTAGAACTGTCTAATTGGAATTGGAACGACTATAGGTGCTAAGTAATTCTTAGAAAAGGAAAAGTAGAAGGTGGCCTTGGACGAGTTGTCCCCTGGGTCACGTTATTCAAGTACCGATTAGTAGACAAGACATCACATTAGATATGGAAAGGTTCTCATCGCTTCGTAATTTAGTCAAGGCTTTATACGCGGAAAGGTAGCGTTAAGAAATTTGTGACAAGACCCTGAACAACATAACACTAGAAGGCGGCTGCATATTAAAAAAAAGTGTAACCATGAAAGGATATCAACCAACTTAAGAGACATTACAAAGGATAATGACAGCATGCTAGACCAAAAGCCAAAACGTTAGTTATAGAGTTAGTCGTAAATGATGTTGCGATAGATAAATAACCAAAGAAAAAGGAATAAAAAGCCTCCTGTGGTAGAAAATGAGGAGAACACAAAGTGAATAGAGTATAGTAGAGCTAAAGGTCTATGCCAATACTGGATGCAAGATAACAGACGAAAGGACAGGGCGAAACATAAAGACTCGCGAGTGCCTTACACATTATGGCAAGGATTATAATGAAATGCGACACAAAGACTTCCCAGGGAGGTCACCCATCCCAGTATTACTCTCACCCCAGCACGCTTAATCTCGAAATTCTGATGGAACTTAATGCATTAGTGTTAGTATGATCACGTGAGATGGAAGAATCGGAACTAGCGATGGAGGAACGACATGAGATTATGTTCCTGGAATACTATACGTTACGTTAAGGCAATTGTAACAAGGGCTTAGGCAAAAAAAGAAGGATTAGCTAATTGCTAACTGACGACACATTCAAATGCCACAACTCTTCAACATAGTACCAGTTAATGAGAGGAAAACCACAGAATGGCTATATGGGCCAGTGGACGAGGGAATTTCGACACCACTTGGCAGCCAACTCTGAGAGAGAAAAAGCAAAACCCAAAAGGTAAGGGTACCAGCTGATGTAATTTACGGATGACAGGAGGTAATACCCAAGGTCGAAAATTCCACAATATGACCTGGGCTACAAGACTCACTTTGCACTCAATCGATAGATGGATCTAAAGGGAATGTTACCTGGGGATTAACGATATTAGCCCCTCCTCCTTCGATGAAAGGCTACATACTCAGCCGAGAAGGTGTAAAATTGTAGGGTATAGGAGTGGTAGGACCTTACGGAGTCCCCACAACTATTATCCCAGGCGAAGGATCCCAAGTTGCAATCAACTACCGAGAAATGCGAAAGTAGGTTAAGTCAAACTACCGAGATGGAATTAGTACTACGGGTAAGGTAAGACATGGCCACGATTGGACCAAAGACCTACCCCAACATCGAATGTAGTATAAGGGAGAGAAAGGCAAGGTAAGACATGAGAACTAACGAGATAGCATTGGGATATTTCTTGTACCCTCTCATAATCTTGTAAAGGTAAAGAATGACACAAGATAATGGGTCTAGAGGATTACAAGCAGGCGTAGCCAACCCTAAGGATTGGAAAAAAAGGGGAAGAAGGACCCAAAAGATTGAATGCCAGTTAAAGTTCTGAAAAGAGTCGAGAAGGACTATATGAGTCTAACGATTTCTAAGTTATTAACGTCATTACGCATCCATTTTATACTCTGTAAGAGTAGGGTGCTATATGGGTTATTGTGAGTAGCCTAATGAATCAGCCCATTTACTTCCAATCAAGAGCACCTATGCTACTAAAATTAGGGGGAGTTATAGAACATGGAGAATGGTAAGGTTCCGTAAGGGTTCCCCAGTTAATATCTCAGAGAGAGGGACTTTAATTATGATTAACATCTAGAGATCAGTTGAAGAAGAGATTGAGAGCACAGACAGGTCTTCGTACCGCATTTTCCTTCAAGCTGCTGAATAGACTGAGCATACTATCAGACGCTAGAAGATATGTCATGAGCTGGTGTTATTAACTTCAAAGATAGCTGGGATGATTATCTATCACTTATCAAGTTGCCTATAATAATAACTACTACTCCCGTATCCCAATGGACCCGTATAAGATTGGTAGAGCAAGACGTGTAAGTCCCCTATTGGATGGGTCGATGTTAGAAAGACTAAGCTAAAAAGGCCCCGACATGATTAAGAAAGCTATTGACTAACGACCCAGAATCAGCAGAAATGATATACAGATAATCGACGTCGACATTCAGAGTTCAAATTGATGATTGGATGTTCATAATGAAGTCACCCAGAAAAGGGAACTTAACCCAAAATATATTAGACTGTATCAAGTTACTCATAATATGGGCAACGTGGTGGGTAAGTTGAGCTTACCACCTCATTTGGAAACTATATGCCCAGTCCATCAGATAAGAATGCTTTGCAAGGGTACTGACGAGTCACCCAGGGTATATTCCATAGATGAGGTCCAGGAGATGAAATCCCATGAGGAAAAACCTATCACCCTCTTAGATCGGCAAACTGAAAGATTGTAGACTAAAGACGTGCCTTCCGTTAAGATATGGTGGAAAAACAAAAACCAGAAAGAGGATGACCGGAGAAACTAAAGAGAACATGAAACACAAGTATTCGCACCTATAACCGATGTCTATAGGTAACTCCAACTCTTGAGCACTCGTATGTTAATAATATAGATGGAAATGTATGTCATAGCATAAAGGAAAGGAACCCCTCTATAATTTATATAAAGTCTTAAAGGAAGTTGCATTTAACATTCGGGGACGAATGTTCTAAAGGGGGGAAGGATGTTACACCCAACATATTTGAACTCAGAAGGTTCCTTAAGTTACTTAGAAGCTAGTATGTGAGCCACTTAAGTTACAACCCTATTGAACAACTCTAAGAAGGGAGAATATGACATCCCATGGTAGGGAAGGTTGGAAATAGGGTCAAGAGAAGTCTCCTGGTCAAAGTTCAGAAGCAGCTACCCATAATTCACAATTTACTGGTCAAAGCTCACAAGGAGTTAGCCAACCTGAACCAAAAAATTTCAGTCAACCTGAACCAAAAAACTTCAGCCAATCTGCATCAACAACATCAAGCAAGCATGCTTCTTCAACAACAGTTTATGCTGATACAAGTAGAGTTAAGAGGGTGAATGATACAAGCTCACGCCAACCACCATCATATGTGGATACAAGTATTCCTTTTACAAGAGGAATAACAAGTTAACTACCTCAAAGGAGAAAAGAGACTATTGGACAATGTATATCATGTAATATTTTCAGTTTGTATTCACAAACTCCAGCAGCAACAAAGGAAACTAAAAACCCTAAGCTAGAGAGGAAAAGAGGGCGGCCAAGGGAAAAAAATAGGTAAGTCCCGATTTCATTCTGTAAATTAATAATCTAGCATATACCATGATTATATGGAGGTATTATAAGTATAAAATCATGGCTTGGTGAAGCAAAAATCGGACAGCAAGCAGCCACGGCGTTCAAGTCACGCTAGAAAACGTTCTGAGGCACAATTTTGGCTAGTTTTGGCCAATTTCGGGTAAGGTAAGGCTTCTCCTTTAAATTTGGACTTTATGGTGTTATTATAGGGTGTATTACACACCTTGTGGGCTGCTGTAAGTTGGGGAAAATTCGTAAAAAGTTCGACCTTCGGAATAAACTAAATTGAAGTCACTATAGTTGAATTGTTGTCGAAATAAAGTGTTGTTCTTGTGAGGTGCTGCTGCAGGAGTGTGGCTTGTGGTTTCAGGGTATAAATATGTTCTAAATGAGGTGGGTGAGATTCTGGTTGAATCCACACAACCCCCCCCCCCCCGCTTCGTACGGTTAAAGATTTGGCAAAATGGAAACTAGAAACCCTACTTTGATATCGTATTTTTGAATAAGTCGTTTGGAGTTTATGTTGTATATGGTTGGTGTGAATTGCTGCAGGTTGTTGTTTCTGGTTGGATTTAGGTCTTAGGGACCTAATTGAAAATTTGGATAGGGCACATTATAGGGGAGGTGCTGCCTAATTTTCGGCGATGCCTTAGCAAATAATATAACTAGTCGGGGAAACGACTAAGGAAATAGATTCCATTAATACTAAGGTGTAACCTAGGGTGATGGAAAGTTAAGAGGGGTTGATATTCATATTACTTTCATGTTGAATAGGTTCAAAGGACGGTGAGGCAAACAAGATAAGGAATAATTTAGACAAGGTATGTGAAGCTTCTCTTGGTATGTTTTTGGTATAGGTATGTAAAGCCTATCTTTTCTCTTTTGGCATGTCTTAGATGTAAGCATGATATGATATGATCTTTGGGGGTAATTCCATTCCCAGATTCTGAATATGACTTCAGGACCCTCACTCACTTTTGAATGTTAAACTTTAAAGTAGTAAGCTGCTATCTTCGAGTCTTCTATATGACTGTATAATAATTGATTCGACTAAACTCCTATTTGTAAAAAAGAAAGGCTCTGAGATAATCAATGCTCGGACTGCTATAAGATATTTCACATTTGCATACGTCTAAGATTTCTAAAAACTCCTTTTTACATAGTCCTTAGTGACAGTTAGAGAGTATACGTCAGATACCTTCTGCCCTGATCCCCAGTTGATGGTTCATTTGATGACTTCATTGAGTCTCAGATAATGATTTAAACTGTGTTTTGTTTCTTACTACTCTACTCATGTATACTGTAACAATTCTTTCACCAAGTCCCAGGTCGGGTTCGTTATCGTGCACAACTCACTGCATTGTCCACTGAGCCCTTCACTAGAGGGTCGGGTATGTATGTATATATATATGATGATGATGTGTTGTAATAAGGTGACGATGGCACAGGGCTGATTTTGATACTATAGATATGATTCACTGAATCCTTGAAAGGCCCGACTATATAGTATAATTTGAGCATGCATGCTTTTATGACTCACAGAGTATAGGTACAAGTTTCCAATTTTGATAGTTTATCCCCTATTTCTCTACTTCAGATATGCTTCCAGTTGTATTATGTTATGTTTTACATACTCAGTACATATGTCGTATTGACCCCCTTTCTTCGGGGGCTGCGTTTCATGCCCGCAGGTACAGGTATGGGTTTTGGGAGTTTGTCAGCTTAGGATTCCGCTTAGTTCAGCTGGAAGAGGATCCATTGTATCAGATCCTAGTTTTGGCACAAGCCACTTACTTATATCATCGTTTTATTTATTCAAGGGTATGATGGGGGTCCTATCCCACCATATGTTGTTATTATTATTTTTAGAGGTCTACAGACATGTATATGTGAGTTATGTATGTCAGTTTGATTCAGTTGGGTCTACATGATATATGATATATGTTATTACGTTATGGCAGTCTTGTCGTCTTGCGTGCCTTTTTATGTTGTGACACAAACGAAAAAGGGCTACAGGTTTATGAAAATGTTATCGCTCAGTAGGGCTTTGTTACATAATATTGCCTTATTTGCAATTCAATGTTACCACAACTGATAGATATGTGTACGGGGGGGAAGGGTACAGGTCGGACCCCAGTCGCGGCTTACGGGGTTGGGTTGTGACACTTGTGGTGAGTTCCCATATTCTAGGAACAACCTCCTTTATATTCTAAGCTTGTATTTTGTAAAACATTAAAACTTTTATGAAAACATTTCTTGATACTATTTGAGGATGAGCTAGGGACATGTCTTAGCCCCCGCTAAGTCTATTAGTAGAGGTATGTTGGGTCATGAATAGAAAATGTTTTGAAATTGCTAAGGCCTATTGTTCCACGATATTTCCCTTAGTCCCGGTTCCCTTTTAATTATTTACTTTCCGTTTGTTATTGTATGTCATTACCAATGAAATGCTTAACGAATGCTAAGAGGCTTGGGTGAGGTACCTCCGGGTGTCTCATTCGCTGTGTCACGTCTACGCCCTAGGCTCAGGTCATGACAAACTTGGTATCAGAGCACGAGGTTTTAAAATGGTCCTCGGAGTCCAACATACCGCATCAAATAGGGTCTTGTTCATGTTTGTGAAGCGCGCCACAATTATGAATAGGAAACTATAAGACGCTTAGGAAGGTTTTTCACTTTTTTTTAGATTCATATCGTGCCTCAGAGTGTCCTAAGTCTTTCTCTAACTAATGACTTATTTTGTGTTTCCTTATATAATGCCTCGTGGAAGACCACCTCGAAAGGCAAGGGTACCATATCGAAGAGCAAGGGTTGATGATAAGGACCAACCTCCTCCTGTTCGGGATATCCCACCTAATGAGGAAGGGGTAACCCATGCCGAGTTATGAAACTTCATCACGTTATTGGCTCAAGTTGTTTCCATCCAAGGGCATCAATGTGTCCCCCCTCCCCAAGTGCATAATCCAACCATTAGGATTCAGGAGTTTCAAAGGATGAATCCGCCCAATTTTGATGGTTCTAAGCTAGATGAGGACCATATGAAGTTCATCGAGGAGGTGTATCGAATTGTGGTAATCTTGGGTGTTCTATCAAATGAAAAGGCCGAACTAGCGGCCTATTAACTCAAAGGTATGGCTCGAGTATGGCACGAGTAATGGGTTGTGGAGAGGGGTGAGGAAGTGGAGCCGATTGAATAGGAAAAGTTCAAAGGTGCTTTCTTAGACCGTTTCTTTCCATTGGAGTTAAGGGAGGCTAAGGTCCAAGAGTTCATTAACCTCTGACAAGGAAGCATGAGTGTGAGGGAATATGCCCTCAAATTTACAAGGTTGTCCAAGTATGCTCCTTCATGGTCTCTGACTCCTGGGCAAGGATGAGTAAGTTTGTTTCTGATGTTTCAAGCTTGGGGTCCAAAGAGTGCAAAAAGGCCATGTTGGTCAAGGAGATGGACATCTCCCAGTTAATGACTTATGCCGAACAAATCGAAGAAGAGAAGTTGAGGGAAAGGTCTAGAGGGTTCAAAAAGGTTAGAGTGGATGGTGGAAGGTTCAATCCTCCAAGGTCCGGCTATGGTGGTATTAACAAGGGCCAAGGTGGCCAATGGTTCATGGGAAAAGGTTCGATAAATGCTCCCCCTTCCAAATTCAACAAAGACAAAGGTCCTAAGTTAATGGCCCCAAGAGATAACATTGGTACCCAAGCTCTTCCCTCATGTAGGAAATGTGGTAAGACCCATAAAGGGGAGTGTTTGGCGGGCTCAAATGCGTGCTTCAAATGTGGAAAGTCAGGTCATCATGCTCGAGATTGTAGAAATAGTGGTAGGCCTCAAGGCCAAGTTGCTCATGACCAATAATTTCAAGGAGTTGGCCAATACACCAACCGTTTCTATGCATTGCATGGGAGGCAAGAATTTGAGGAAGCACCAAATGTCGTTATCGGTATGTTAAAGGTCTTTACTTTTGATGTATATACATTATTGGATCCTGGTGCAAACTTGTCATTTGTTACCCCATTCTTAGCAAATAGATTTGGTGTGTCACCCAAAATGTTATTAGAGCCTTATTTGGTGTCTACCCCCGTGGGTGAATTGATTATTGCTAGGAAGGTCTATAGGGGTTATCCCGTGTCTATTTTTCATAAAGTTATTCCTTGTGATCTCATTGAGCTTGATATGATAGATTTCGATGTCATTCTTGGGATGGATTGGTTACATGCATCTTATTCTTCCATAAATTGTAGGACTCATCGAGTCAAGTTCTAATTTCCCAATGAGTCAGTTATTGAATGGGAGGACCGTGATTCGGTGGTGAAGGGTAGGTTCATTTCTTATCTTAAGGCCCAAAAATGATTTCTAAGGGTTGTATTTACCACATTGTGAGGGTGAGGGATGCCGACTCTGAAAGTCCTCCTCTTAACTCGGTTCACATAGTCAATGAGATCACCGATGTCTTTTTCGTTGACCTTTTCGGTGTTCCTCCTGAAAGGGAAGTTGATTTTGGTATCGATCTCCTCCTCGATACCCAACCTATCTCTATTCCTCCTTATCAGATGGCCCTGGTAGAATTGAAAGAGTTGAAGGAACAATTAAAGGACTTGTTAGAAAAGGGGTTCATAAGGCTTAGTATTTCACCGTGGGGTGCTCCTGTGCTATTTGTAAGAAAAAAGGATGGGTCGCTTCAAATGTGCATAGACTACCGACAATTGAATAAGGTAACTATTAAGAACAAGTACTCAATTCCTAGAATAGATGACTTGTTCGATCAATTGCAAGGGGAAAGTCACTTCTCCAAGATCGACCTTCGGTCCGACTATCACCAACTAAAGGTGACAAAGTGTGATATTCCCAAAACGGCCTTTTGAATAAGGTATGTCACTTCGATTTTATGGTGATGAGTTTTGGATTGACGAATGCACCAGCAGTTTTTATGGACCTAATGAATAGAGTGTTCAAGCCCTACCTTGATACTTTTGTTGTAGTCTTCATTGACGATATTTTGATTTACTCTCGAGGTAAGGAAGAACATAAGAATCACTTGAAGGTTGTACTTCAAACATTAAGGGATAGACAATTGTTTGTAAAATTTAGTAAGTGTGAATTTTGGTTGAAGGAGGTGGTATTTCTCGGTCACGTAGTATCCGGTGACGGAATCAAGGTTGATCTAAGAAAATGGAGGTTGTGAATAATTGGCCTAGACCGTTGTCTCCTTCGGATATTAGGAGCTTCCTTGGTCTAGCTGGGTACTATAGAAGGTACGTCAAAGGGTTTTCTTCCATCTCATCTCCTATGACAAAACTGACCCAAAAGAAAGCGAAATTCATATGGACGAATGAGTGAAATGAGTTTCCAAACCTTGAAAGATTGACTTACCTTCGCTCCTATTTTGACTCTATCGAAAGGATTAGAAGGGTTTGTGGTTTATTATGATGCTTCAAAAATTGGTTTGGGTTGTGTCTTAATGCAAAATGGCAAGGTCATAGCCTATGCTTTTAGGCAATTGAAGGTGCATGAGCGTAACTACCCTACCCATGATCTTGAATTAGCGGCCGTTGTTTTTGCTTTGAAGATTTGGTGGCATTATCTCTATGGGGTGCATGTGCATGTGTATATCGATCACAAAAGTCTTCAATACGTGTTCACCCAAAAGGACCTTAATCTAAGACAAATGAGGTGGCTACAACTCCTCAAGGATTATGACATGAGTGTGCATTATCATCCGGGTAAAGCCAATGTGGTTGTCGATGCACTTAGTAGAGTGTCTATGGGGAGTGTGGCTCATGTTGATGAAAGGAAGAGGGAGTTGGTGAAAGATGTTCACCGGTTGGCTAGATTAGGGGTGAAGTTGTGTGGTACTAATAATGGTGGCATGGTTGTTCAAAATGGGTCTGAATCCTCTTTGGTGGTGGATGTTAAGTCAACTCCAGATCTTGACCCGACGTTTGTTGAATTAAAACAGTTGGTGAAGGAAAAGAAGGTAGGGGTCTTTTCCTAAGGAAGGGATGGGGTGCTATACTACCAAGGTCGATTATGTGTTCCGGATGTGGATGGCATAAGGAGATTGATTTTGAAGGAGGCCCACAATTCTTCATACGCTATTCATCCCGGTTCAAAAAAAATGTATCGAGAATTAAAAGAATTCTATTGGTGGGGTGGAATGAAAAAGGACATATCAAGGTTCATGTCTGAATTGCCAACAAGTGAAGGCCGAACATCAAAGGTCGGGTGGCCTAGTCCAAGACATTGAAATTCCTACTTGGAAGTAGAAAGATGTGAATATGAATTTTTAGTGGGTTTGCCTCATACCCGGAAGCGTCATGATTCGATTTGGGTAATTGTTGATAGAATGACTAAGTTGGCTCACTTTCTACCGGTTAAGACTTCCTATAGTGCCAAAGACTATGCCAAGTTGTATATTCGGGAGTTGGTGAGGTTGCATGGTATGTCGTTGTCCATTATTTTGGATTATGGTACCCAATTCACTTCTCACTTTTGGAGATCATTTCAAAAGGGCCTCGGTACTAAGGTAAAGTTGAGCACCGCATTCCATCCTCAAACCGATGGACAAGCCGAAAGGATAATTAAAACACTAGAGGATATGTTAAGGGCTTGTGTGTTGGAGTTTAAAGGAAATTGGGATGATCATCTACCGCTCATCGAGCTTGCCTATAATAATAGTTACCACTCAAGTATTGAGATGGCGTCATTTGAGACTTTGTATGTTCATCCTGCTCTTGTTGTCTCCAACATCAAGAACCATGTTCCCATCACTCTTGAGATGGAGAATGTCCAATATTCCACTTGGGCGGAACTATTTAAGATTCATGCACGATCCCATCGGGTAATTGATCATATTATTCCTCCGACGGCAGGAAAGGAGAAACGACCTCAACAAGAGGAGGACAAAGAACTTTGGTCCACCCTTGATGCCACCGTTCTCCAATGGCTCTACGCTACTATCTCTCATGATCTGTTGCATACAATTTTGGAACCTGACACCACGACGATGGAGGCTTGGAATCGCTTGCGTGATATCTTCCAAGATAACAAACACTCTCGTGTTGTCACCCTTAAGTACGACTTCACTCATGTCGACATGGCCAATTTTCCCAATGTCTCTGTCTATTGTCAACATCTCAAATCTCTGGTGGATCAACTCAAGAATGTTGGCTCTTCAGTGGCTAACGATCGTCTAGTTCTTCAATTGGTCTTTGGCCTTACCGAGCCCTACCAAGGTGTGGCGACTCTTATTCGCGAATGCGACCCTTTGCCACAATTTTATCAAGCCCGTTGGATGCTCACTCTTGAAGAAGCTGGCCGTGCTAAGAAAGGATCCCAAAGTTCCTCCGCTACATTAGTTGCTCGCTCGTCCGAAGGTCCCACTGATATTTTTGATAATTCCTCTTCCCACCGCCATAATAGTGGTGGAAAGGGGCATCACAACCGCAACAATAATGGAGGCAGATCTCGTGGCAGCCATAGCAGTCGTGGCGACGGTAGAGGAGTTGGTCACTTTCCCACAAAATGAATGTTTCAAGGTTCCTTATGATGATGTCTAATGCATGCACTCATTATGCACATTGCTTATTCATATTCCTCTTATATTCTTCATTTCGTAGCATACTCACATACTTAGTACATTCAAAGTACTAATGCATACTTTTGCCTACATGATATCATCATGTAAGGACCGACGTCTCTCCCCGACCTCTTCCTTGCAGCTAGCTCGGGTCGATTGAAGGTTACTTGTGGTGAGTTTCCATGTTCCGGGAATAACCTCCTTTATATTCTAAGCTTATGTTTTGTAAAACATTAAAACTTTTATGAAAACATTTCTTGATACTATTTGAGGGTGAACTAGAGACATGTCTTAGCCCCCGTCAAGTCTATTAGTAGAGGTATGTTGGGTCATGAATGGAAAATGTTTTGAAATTGCTAAGGCCTATTGTTCCACGATATTTCTCTTAGTCCCGGTTCCCTTTTAATTATTTACTTTTCGCTTGTTATTGTATGTCATTACCAATGAAATGCTTAACGAATGCTAAGAGGCTTGGGTGAGGTACCTCCGAGTGTCTCATTCGCCATGTCACGTCTAGGCCCTAGGCTCGGGTCATGACAACTCCTTTTCCTTTAGTTTATGCTATGTTGAAGAACTTTAGACATCTACTGTGGTAATGTATTGTCACGTTATTTGAGGGTGAGCATGAGACATGTCTTATCCCTCGCTAAATCTAAAAGTTAGAGGTATCTTTGGACATATGTAAGTTGAAGATTTACTATTATAGTTTTCCCTTGTTTATTTATTGTCATTACCTATGAAAGGTTATATGAATGTCATGAGGCTTGTTTAAGGTACTTTATGATTCCTCATTCGTCGTGTCACGTCTAGGCCTTAGGCTTAGGTCATGACAGTGTGTGTCAATTTAGAATGATATTGACTGATATGGTGGTTGTCGATCGTATGTTATGGTATAATAGTTGGTAGTAGTGTTTAACTGTGGTTGTTGGTGGTGACGACTAATTATTAACAGTGAAATGATATTAATATCTAATGGCAGTTGTGAATGATTATGATGGTTAGCGATATATAATATTTATTAATGGTGATAATTATCAGTATTGATTAGTGCATGTAATAATGGTTGGCGATCATGATTGCAAATAATGTCGAATAGTGATGACGATTGATTTTAATGATTGACAACAGTGGTGATTGTAATTGGACTAAGGATGGTGGCTATGGATGGTAGGTGATAGTGACTAACACTGGAGATAGTTGTGACTGAAATGGTGAATGTGGGTGGTGGATGAAAGTAAATGGAATAGCGGTGAACTATTATCTTTGTAGAATTTTTTAAATAGACATTTTAATGATATTAAGACTTTGTTATGTATCTTAATCATTCATACCTATTCATATCCACTAAATGGTTGT